>NW_027288318.1:0-59840 GCF_047511675.1 Marmota flaviventris
GAGCTACGTGTGTTATTAGGAGTCAGGTCTTGCTCAGATTTTGGGTTAGGTTTTGGTTCATTTTTAGGGCTCGAATTAGCATTAGGGTTAGGTTTTAGAGTTAGGATTAGAGTAATTGATAGTGTTAGGTTTAGTGTTCATTTTAGGTTTAGGTAAGGATAAGGTTAATATTAATGAAAGGTTTGGGGTTAGGCCTAAATGAATTGGGTTAGATTTAGGTTTAGGACTAGGGTTAGTGTTTGGTTTAGCGTTAACTGTTAGAGTTTTGCTGCAGTCTGGCTGGACACAAAATCATGAGCCACTCACAGCCTTGTAGATTCAAACAGCAATTCTTTATTCCTGAACCCACACCAGCACTCTACAAACACGTTCTGGGGGAATTCACGTTCTGGGCCAAATTCACGTTCTGGGCGAAATCCCAAATACTCTCTGAATCCCAGGAGAACTCAAGGAGCAGGTGCGCCTGAAGCAGCAGGATACTCCCTATTCCCAGCAGGGTACACCTTAAACCTGGAACAGCCCTAAACCTGGATTGTTCTAAACCAGGAACACCCTAAACCCTGATTTGCCCTAAAGCCTGATCCACCCTGGTCCTTGAGCAAGGTCACCTTACATGCAATGTCACTGCAAATGACCTGGGTCATGCCATGTGTCATACCTATTTGGCAATGGCCCTCAGCAGAGTTTGTGCTAGGGTTAGGACTATGGCAAATGTTAGGTTTATGGTTAGGTCTAGGGTTAAGTTTACAGTTAGGGTTACAGTAGGTTTAAGGTTAGGGCTAGTTTTATCATGATGTTTATAATTAGGGTTATGGAAATAGGTGTGGTTAGAGATATGTTTAGAGCTATTTTTGAGTTAGGGTTATGTTTAGGGTAATGGGTAGGTTTAGGTCTAGGATTATGGTTAGTATTAGGGTTAGGGTTAGTTTTAGGTCTAGGGTTAGTGTTAGGTTTAGGTTTAGGTTAAGTGTTAGGGTTTGAGCTATGGTTAGGGCTAAGTTGATGGTTAGGTTGGTGTCAGGTCTTGGTTTAGGATTAGTGTTAAGTTTAAGTCTAGGGTTATCATTAGGGTTACTGTTATGTTTAGGGTAATGGATAGGGTTAGAGCTAGAGTTAGGGCTAGGATTATGGTTAGGATTAATTCGATTGTTAGGTTTAGGTTTAGGGCCAGATTTAGGGTTACGGTTAGATTTAGGGTAATGTTTAGGGCTAAGTTTAGCATTAAAACGAGGTGTAGGGCTCAGTTTAGGGATAGATTTTGTGTTAGGTTAAGGCTATGGCTAATGTAAGAACTAGAGTTATGATTAGGGCTACTTTAGGGTTACAGTTAGGGCTAGTACTTGTTTTAGGTTTACATATACTTTTAGGGCGATGTTAGAGATAGGGTTAGTTTGACGTCAGAGTCAGGCTCAAGGTTAGTTTTAGGGTTAGGTAGGTTAGGATGGAAGTAGTGCTAAGTTTAGGGCTAGGTGTAGGGTTAGGTTTTGGTTTATATTAAGTGTTAGGGTTAGGGCTATGGCTCAGTTTTGTTTTAGGGCTTGTACTAGATTAGGGCTAGTTGTAAGATTAGTGTTACAGTTAGAGCTAGTATAAGTGTGAGGTTTAGGCTTAAGGTTATGGTTGGACTTAGAGTTATGGTTAGTTCTAGTGTTAGGGCTAGGGCTAATGTTAGGGCTAAGGTTAGGGCAAGTGTTAGGGTTATGGTAAGGGATAGGGTTAGATCTAGGAATAGGGTTAGGGCAAGAGTTAGAGTTATTCTTAGTGGTAGTGGTAGGATTAGGGTTAAATTAGGTCTAGGATCAGGTCTAGGATTAGTTTAAGGGTTAAGTCTAGAGTTAGAGTTAGGGTTAGATTTGGGGGAAGGGTTGGGGTTATAGCAAGGTTCAGAACTAGGGTGAGTGATAAAATTAGGGATAGGGCTAGAGTTCTGGTTCGGGTTAGGATCAAGGCTAGGTTTAGGGCTAGGATGAGGGCTAGCTTTGTGTTAGGGTTATGGCAAGAATTAGGGCTAGGGCTAAATCAAGTCTAGGGTTATGGTTAGGAATAGTTTTCGGGTAAGATTTATGGCTAGGTCTAGTTTCAGAGTTAGGTTTATGGTGAGGTTCAAGTTGAGAGTTAGGGGATAGTCAGAGTCAGGTTTTGGGTTTGTGTTAGGTTGAGGTTTAGGGTTATGGCTCAAATTAGCATTAGGTTTGAGTTAGGGCTAGGGCAATGGATAAGGTTAGGTTTAGGGTTCAGGTTTGGTTTAGGGCTCAGGTTTGATTTAGGGTAATGGACAGGGTTAGGGTAAGTCCTAGGGTTAGCATTAGGTTTATTTAGGGTTAAAGCTAGGGTAGGGCTTGGGTTAGGGCTAGGTTTTGCAATAGGTTAGGGCTATGGCAAATGTAAGAACTTAGCTAAGATAGGGCTAGTTTTAGGGTTAATGTTAGACCTAAGAATAGTTTTAGGTTTAGGTTTAGTTTTAGAGTGATGTTTAGAGCTAGGGTTTGTGTTGGTGTCAGGGTCAGTGTTCAGTTTAGGGTTATGTTTAATGTGAAAGCAGTATTAGGACTAGGGTTAAGATTAGGGGAAAGGTTAGTTTTCAGCTTTAGGCTAAGGGTTATTATTAGGGCTAGGGCTAGGTTTTTCTTTAGGTCTAGGCACAGAGTTATGGATAGATTAGGATTAGGGCTAGTGTTAGGGTTTGGTTTAGGTATAAGTTTACCATCAAGGCTAGTATTAGTGTTCAGTTTAGGGTTAGGTTCAGGTTTAGACCTATGATTACTGTTAGGGTCAGAATAAGGGTTAGACTTAGCGTTAGGCTTTGGTTTGTTGTAGAGCTAGAATGAGGACTAGGGTTAGTGTACAGGTTAGATTAAAGATTAAGTCTAACCTAATCCTCAGCCTAATTCATAACCTTACCCAAACCCTAACTCTATGGGTTAGGTTAAGGATTAGGATTAGGATTACGATTAGGATTAGCATTGGGTTTAGGATTTGGCATAGGGTAAGGGATAGGGTTAGAGCTAGGATTAGGACTAGGGTTGGGGTTAAAGCTAGGTTCATGGCTCGGATTAGGGCAAGTTCTGTGTTAGAATTATGGCTAAGTTTAGAGCAATGACTAATGAAGAACTATGGTTTTAGGGTTAGTTTTTGGGTGATGGTTAGGGGTTAAACCTCTAGTGTTAGGATCAGGTTTAAGGTTAGGGTGAAATTTAGAGCTGTGTTAGTGTTAGGTTAATAGTAAGGGTCAGGTTTACTTTTAGGGTTAGGGTTAGGACTCGAATTAAGGCTAGGGTTACTGTAAGGGTTTGTTCTAGGGTTAGGGTGGTGTTTAGAGCTAGGGTGAGTGTCAGGATGTGAGTCAGAGTTAGGGTTAGTATCAAGGTTAAGATTAGGACTCTAATTAGGGCTAGGATTAGGTCTAGGTGTAGTGTTAAGGTTTGGTTTATGTTAAGGTTTAGGGTTAGCAGTATTGCTCGGGTTTGTTTACTGTAAGGTTTAGGGTTAGTACTATATTATGATTAGCATTAGGGCTAGGGCTAGTGTTAATGTTAGGCTTAGGCTTAGAGTTAGCTTTAGAGTTAGGGTTAGATCTAGGTTTAGGAATAGGAATAAAGATTAGGCAGTGGTTATTGCTAGGTTAGGGCTAGAGTTAGGGCTAGAGTTAGGATTACGGTAATGGATAGGGTTAGAAGTAAGTATAGGGCTAGTGTGAGAGTTAGAGTTAGTCTTAGGGATAGGGTAAAATTAGGGCTAGAATTAGGCTAGGTTAGTTTTCACCTTAGGCCTAGTGTTAGGGTTAGGGTTAGGGTTAAGTTTAGGGTAAGGAATGGCATTATAGCTAGGTTTTGAGATAGGGTGAGAGTTAGAATTAGGGTTAGGGCTATGATTAGGGTTAGGGTTATGATTAAGGCTAGGTTTGGGGCTAGGATGAGGGCTATGGTTTATTTTAGTGTTATGGCTAGGATTAGGGCTGGGCTAATATCAGATCTAGGGTTATGTTTAAAAAGAGTTTTACAGTTAGGTTTATGGCTACATGTGATATAAGTGTTAGGTTTAGAGTTAGGGTCAGGTTTAGAGCTAGGTGTATTATTAGAGTCATGTTCTGGGTTAGAAATTTGAGATAGTTTAAGCTTTAAAGTTAGGGCTTGAATTATCTTTATGGTTTCATGTTAGAGTAATTGTAGGGTGAGATTTAGGGTTTAGGTTTGGTTTAGAATAATGCATATGTTTAGGATTAGGGATAGGGTTAAGTTTAGGCCTACGGTTATGGTTAAGGCAATGGATAGGGTTAGAGATAGGGTTAGGGCTAGGGTTATGATTTTGATTAGGGCTAGGTTTAGGATTATGTTTAGGGTTAAAACTCGGGTTAGGGCTTGTTTTGGGCTAGGTTTGGGGTTAACCGTGCTAGGGTAGGGGTATGGCTAATGTAAGTACCAGTTACAAGTAGGGTTAAATTTAGGGTTAGGGTTAGTGGTAGGTCTAGTTTAGGTTTAGGGTTAGGCTTAGGGAGATGTTTAGACTCGGGTTAGTATTGTGGTCAGTGTCAGGGTCACTGTTACTTCTAGTTTTCAGCTTAAAACTAGAATTAGCACCATGTTTAGGGTTAGGGTTAAGGGTTCGCTTAGGTTAAGGGTGAGGTTTAGGGCTATGGCTTGGTTTTATCTTAGGGCTAGTGTTAGATTTAGAGTTAGGGTTAGGCTTAGTATTAGGTTTTGATTTAGAGTTAAAATTAGTCTAGGTTACGGCTAGAGCTAATGATAGGGCTAGATTAGGGTTCTGGTAAGGAATAGGGTTCAAACTAGGGATTGGGCTAGGGTGGGAGTTAGATTTAGTCTTAAGGCTAGGGTTAGGGCTAGGGTTAGGAATAGGACTAAATTAGGGCTAAGATTACGGCTAGGGTTAATTTTGGGGTTAGGCCTAAAATTAGGTTTAGGTTTAGGATTAATGCTTGGTTTAGGGCTAGGATAAGGACTGGGGGTTTGTGTTAGATTTAGGACTAGGATTAGAGCTATGGCTAATGTCAGGTCTAAGGTTAGGGTTGGGGATAGTTTTAGGATCAGGGATTATGGCTAGGTCTAGTGTAAGGGTTAGGTTTAATGTAAATTCAGCCTTAGAGCTAGGAGACTTATTAGGTCATGGACATTGTTAGAGTTTGCTTGAGGTTAGGGTCTATGGTTAGGGCTTGAGTTAGCACTACATTGTGGGTTAGGTACTGATAGGGTTTTGTTTAGTGTTTACATTAGGTTTAGGGTAATTGATAGTGTTAGGGTTAGTGATAGGCTTAAGATTAGGCGTAGGGTTCACATTAGGGTAAGGGTTATGGTTAGTATAATGGATGGAATTAGAGCTAAGTTTAGGGCTAGGCTTCTGGTTAGGAATAGGTCTTGAATTAGCGTTAGGGTTAGGGTTAAAACTAGGGTTAGGCTTAGGTTTATGTTTAGCAAAAGGATTAGGTTTTGAGCTAGGGTTAGGGTTATGGTGAGGGTTAGTTTAGGGTTACTTCTAGGGATAAGATTATAGTACTCATAGGATTAGGGTTAGGATTAGGGCTAGGGACATCATTAGGGATAGGGTTAGGGTTAGGGTAATGTATACAATTAGATATATATTTAGAGCTATGTTTAATGTTAGATTGAGGTTTAGGCTTAGAGTTGGGCTATGGTTATATTTAGGTTTATAGTAAGGCTTAGGGTTTTGAGCTAGGGTTTGGTCTATGAATGGCAAGTGTGAGATTTAAGGTTAGGTCTAGGGTTAGTTTTCCAGTTAGATTTAGGTTTAGCATTAAGCCTAGAATTATCAATAAGTTTAGGTTTAGGTTTAGAGTAATTGGTCAGTTTAGAGCTAGGTTTAAGGCTAGGGTTAAGGTTAGGTTTAGGGTAGTGTTAGGGTTAGATTGAGGGATAGGTGTAGGTTTATATTTAGAATAATGTTTAGGCTTTGAGCTAGGATTAGGACTAAGGCGAGAGTAAGGTTAGGGTTAGGGCTAGGGTTAGAATTAGGGTTATGCTTAAGGCTTGATTTAGGCTTAGGATTAGCTGTAGGTTTTGTGTTAGGTTTAGGGCTAGGGTTAGGGCTATGGTAATGTTAGAGCTAGGGTTATGTTGAGGGCTAGTTGTAGGTTTAGGGTTATGGCTAGGTCTAGTGTTAGGTTTAGATTTTTGGTAGGGTCAGATTTAGAGACAGGTTTACTCTAAAGGCAGAGTCGGTGTTTGGGTTAGAGTTAGTGTTAGGGTTAGAGTCAGAATTAGGACTATGTTATGTCTAGGCTTAGGTTAGTGTTATTGTTAGGGCTAGAGCTAGGTTTATGTTTAGGTCTAGGGGAAGAGTTCAGGCTAGATTTAGGATTTGCTTTAGGTCTAGGGCTAGTGTTAGGGTTTGGTCTAGGGTTAGGGTCAGCTTTAGACCTAGGGTTAGGTCAGAATAAGGGTCAGGGTTAGCGTTAGAATTTTAGATAGGGTTAGAGCTAGAATGATGGCTAGGGTTAAGACTATTAATAGGGTTAGAGTTTTGGTTAACCTAAGAATTAGAGATCGGTCTAGGGTTACCATTAGGGTTAGGTTTTTTCTTAGGTTAAGGGATAGCCTTAGAGCTAGGGTTAATGCTAGAGTTAGGGTTAGGGTTAGGGTTAAATATAAATATATTTTGAGCTCGGATTAGGGCTAGTTTTTGTATTAGGATTAGGGTTAGATTTTTGCATTGGCTAATATAAAAGCCAGGGTTACAATTAGGGTTATTTTTAGGATTAGAGTTAGGGGTAGGTCTAGTGTTAGGTTTAGGTTTAAGTTTAGGTTAATATTTAGAGCTAGGGTTATCGTTAGGATATGAGAAAGCATCAAGATTAGTTTTAGGGTTAGGATTAGCACTCAAATAAGGGCTAGGGTTACTGTTTGGTTTAAGGTGAGGCTATGTTTAGAGCTAGGGTGACTGTTAGGATATCAGTCAGGTCAGGGTTTGCTTTAAGTTTAGGGTTATGACTTGAATTAGGGCTAGGGTTACTTTTAGGTTTTGGTTTAAGTTTAGGGTTGCCTTTAGAGATAGGGTCAGTTTTAGAATATGAGTCAGGGTCAGGGTAAGTTTTAAGGTTAGGTTTAGGACTCGAATTAGGCTAGGATTATGTCTAGGTGTACTGTTAGGTTTTGGTTTAAGTTAATTTTTAGTGTTAGGGCTGTTGCTCAGTTTTGTTTTAAGTCCTAGGTTTAGGGTTTGGGCTAGTTATAAGATGAGCATTAGGGTTAGGGCTAGTATTAGTGTTAGGCTTAGGTTTGGGTTAGGGTTTAGATTTGGATTTAGCATTAGATCAAGGATTAGGGCTAGGTCTAACTATAGGGCAAGGGTCAGGGCTAGGGTTATGGTTACTGTAACAGATAGGGTTAGAACTAGGGCTAGGACTAGGGTGAGAGTTAGAGTTAATCTTAGGCTAGGGTTTTGGTTAGTTTTAGGAATAGGGCTAAGTTAGGGCTAGGATTAGGGTAGGGGTTGTGATCAGCTTATGCCTAGTGTTAGGGCTAGGGTTATAGTTAATTTTAGGGTATGGTGTGTTGTTATAGCTAGGATTAGAGGTAGGGTGAGGGTTAGAATTTGGTTTAGGACTAGGATTAGGGTTAGGGTTATGATTAAGACTAAGTTTAGGGCTAGGATGATGCATCGGGTTACTTGTAGGTTAGGTCTAGAATTAGGGCTAGGGTTTATGTCAGCCTAGTGTTACAGTTTGGGGTAGATTTGGGGTTAGGTTTGTGTCTAGGTCTAGTGTAAGTTTTATTTTTATGGTAAGGGTCAGGTTTAGAGCTCGGTGTATTTTTAGGAACAGGATCAGGGTTAGGGTTTGTTTTAGGTTAAGGTTTATGGATAGTGCTAAAATGAGCATTAGGGTTAGGGGTTAGGGTTAGGGCAATTGATTGTGTTAGTTTTAGGTTTCAGGGAAGGTTTAGGGCAATGGAGAGCTTTAGGTTTAGCAAAAGGGTTAGGGTTATGCCTAGGGTTAGCATTAGGATTAGGGTTATCATAAGGATGATACATTGGGTTAGAGCTATGGTTAGGGCTATGGTTAGGTTACGATTAGGGCTAGAGTTAGGTTAGGTTTTGAGTTAGGGCTAGTAACCCTAGCTTAGGGTAGGGTTAGGGTTTGATTTAGGGTAAAGGTTACGTTTTGTGCTAGGATTAGGTCTAGGACAAGGGTTAGGCTTAGTGTTATGGTCAGTGTTAGGTTTAGGGTTAGGGCTAGGGTTTTCATTAGGTTTAGGGTAATAGATTGGGTTAGATATAACGTTAGCTTTATGGTTACGGTTAGGTTTAGATTCAAGTTTCGTTTTAGGGCTAGGTTTACTGTTGGTTTTAATTTAAAAATTCAGGGTTTGAGTTAGGGTTAAGGCTATGGCAATTGTAGGTTTAGGGATAGGTCTAGGGATCAGTTTATGGATTGGTTGGGCTTTCGGTTAGGGTTAAGGATAGGGTTATTATTAGGGTTAGGGTTAGTCTTAGGCTAATGCCTAGGGTTAGATAGTTTTAGGTTTAGGGTTAAAGTTAAAATTAGTGCTATGGTTAGGGTTATGGTTAGGAATAGTGCTAGGGTCATGTTTGGGCGAAGGGTTAGTCTTTGAGGTAGGGTTAGGACTCAGGTGAGGGTTAGGGTTAGGGTTAGGACTGGGGTTAAGGTTAGGGTGAGGGTTATGCTTAGGGTAGGTTTAGGCCTCAATTAGGGTTAAATTTATTTAAGTTTTGTGTTAGATTTAGGCATAGGATTAGAGCTATGTGTAATTGAAAGATCTAGGGTTGTGATTAGAGCTAGTTTTAGGGTTAGGCTTAACCCTAGGTCTAGTGTTACGTTTAGGTTTGGGTTAGGGTCAGGTTTATAGCTAAGTTTAAAGTTAGTGTCAGGGCCAGTGTTCAGTTTAAAGTTAGGGTTAGGGTGAAAGCCAGAATAGGACCAGGGTTAGGTCTAGTGGTAGTTTTCGTGTTTGGTTTTGAATAAGGGTTATTGTTAGGTCTAGGACTATGTTTTTGTTTAGGTCAAGGGCTAGAGTACTAGCTAGATTTAGGATTAGGTTTAGGTATGTAGCTAGTGTTAGGGTTAGGATTAGGTATAAGTTACTGGTAGGGCTAGTTTCAGGTTTTGGTTTCATTTTAGGGTCAAATTTAGACCTATAATTAGTGTTAGGGTCAGAATAAGGGTGAAGGTTAGGGTGAGGTTTTAGGGTTAGGGTTAGTTGTAGAATTTGGCTAGTGTTAGGACTAGTAATAGGGTTATTGTTTGGGTTTGGCTAAGAATTAGGATTAGGACCATAGTTAGCATTATGAATAGGGTTTGTTTTGGGGTAATGGATAGGATTAGAGCTAGGGTTAGGGCTAGGATTAGGGTTAGGTTTAGGGCTAGTTTTAGGGTTAGGGTTAGGGTTAAATCTAGTCTTAGGGCATGGATTAGTGCTATTTTTATGTTAGAGTTAGTGCTAGGTTTTGGCTAAGGCCCAATGTAAGAACTAGGGTTATGATTAGGATTAGTTTTAGGGTTAGGGTTACGGTTAGGTCTAGTGTTAGCATTAGTTTTAGGGTTAGTGTGATATTTAGAGCTAGGCTTTGTGTTTGGATATGAGTCAGAGTGAGGGTTAGTTTTAGGCCTAGACTCGAATTAGAGCTTGGTTATGGCTAGTTATTGGTTAGGGTTTGGTTTATTTTAAGATTTAGGATTAGAACAATGGCTAGGTTTAGGGGTAGGGTTATGGTTAGGGTTCAAATAGGGCTTGGTTTAGCGCTATGATTAGTGTTAGGGTTAGGCGTATGGTTAGGGCTAAGGTTAGGGTTAGTTTTAGGGGAAAGGTTGGGGTTATATAGCTAGGTTCAGTGTTTGGACAAGGTTTATATTTAGGGATAGGCTAGGTGAGGGTTTCGTTTAGGATTAAGTCTAGGTTTAGGGCTAGGATTAGGTCTAGGGTTTGTGTTAGGGTTAGGTCTAGAATAAGGGCTAGGGCTAATATCAGGTCTAGGGTTATGGTTAGGGATAGAGTTAGGGATCTGTTTATGGCTAGGTCTGGTGTAAGGATTAGGTTTAGCATAGGGGTCAGGTATAGAGCTAGATTATTATTATGGTCAGAGTACGGGTTAAGGATTGGTTTGGATTAAGGTTTAAGGTTAGGGCTCAAATTAGCATTAGGGTTAGGTTTAGGGTTAGAGTAATGGATAAAATTAGGTTTACACTTTAGGTTAGGTTTAGAGTAATATATAGGGTGAGTGTTAGGCATAGGATTCTGGTTAGGCCTAGAGTAAATATTTGGTTTAGGCTTATATTTAGAGTAATAAGTATGTTTAGTGCTAGTGTTAGGGCTTAGGTTAAAGTTAGGTTTAGGGCTAGGGTTTGGGTTACAACTTGGGCTAGTGTTAGGGTTAGTTTTAGTGTAAGTGTTAGGGTTAGAGCCAGGGTTAGGGCTAGGGCGAGGTTTATGTTTAGATTCAGGGGTACAGTTAGGGTTAGGGTTAGGGTTAGGGCCAGGTTTAGCATTTGGTTTATGGTTATGTCTAAGGTAATGGATAAAGTTAGAGCCAGAATTTGGGCTATGGTTTCAGATAGGATGAGGGGATAAGGTTAGAGTTAGGGTTAGAGCTAGGGTTATGTTTAGAGTAAGGGTTAGAGTTTGAGCTAGGGTTTGATCTAGGGCAAGCATTAGGCTTAGGGTTTGTGCTAGGGTCAGGGTTAAGGTTATGCTTAGGTCTAGGTTTAGGGCTTGTATAAGGGCTAGGTTTTGTATGAGGTTTATGGCTAGTGCTATGTCTATGGATAATGTAAGACCTAGGGTTATGGTTATGGCTCGTTTTTTTTTTTTTTTTTTTTTTTTGTATTAGTGTTATACATATGTCTAGTGTTAGGTTTAAGTTTTAGGTTAGGATAAGGTTTAGAACTAGGGTTTGTGTTAGTGTAAGCATCAGGGTTTGGTTAGGTTTCGGGTTAAGGTTAGAGGCAGAATTAGGGATATGTTTGGGACTAATAATTGAGTTAGGGCTTGGGGTAAGCTAAGTGTTAGGTTTAGAACTAGGGTAGCATTAGGGTGAGAGTTTGGCTTAGGGTAAGGGATATGTTTAGAGCTAGGGTTTGGATTAATGTTAGGATTAGGGTTAGGGTTAATGTTAAAGATAGAATTGAGGATCAGATTAGCACTAGGTTTTGTGTTAAGGTTAGGGCTCTTTCTAATATAAGAACTAGCTTTACAGTTAGAGGGAGTTTTAGGTTTAGGATTAGGGCTAGGTCTAGTGTTTGGTTTAGGTTTAGGGTTAGGGTGATGTTTAGAGGTAGGGTTAGTTTTAGGGTCAGAGTCAGGGTCAGTATTAGTTGTAGGGATAGGGTTAGGACTAGATGTAGCATTAGGATTTGGTATAGGTTAAGGGTTAGGATTAGGGCTATAGCTTAGTTTTGTTTGTGGGCTATGGCTAGGGTTAGGGCTAGTTTTCTAATTTGAATTAGGTTTAGGGCTAGTGTTAGGGTGAGGTTTAGGTTTATAATTAAAGTAGATTTAGAGTTAGGGTTAGTTCTAGGTTTAGGACTATGGCTAGGTTTAGGGCTAAGGTTAGGGGCTAGTGTTAGGGTTAGGCAATAGATAAGGTTAGTACTAGAAATAGGTCTTGGGCTACAATTAGAATTAGTCTTAGGGCTAAGTTTAGAGTTACGGTTACAGTTGGCAATAAATTAGGGCTAGGTTTAGTGATATAGATAGTGTTAGAGTTAGGGGTAGTGATGGGGAAAGGATGTGGTTATACCTAGGTTCAGAAATAGGGCGAGGGTTGAAATTAGGGTTTGGGCTATGGTTAGGGTTCGGGTTAGGGTTAAAGCTAGGTTTAAGGCTAGGATGAGGGCTCTGTTTTGTGTTAGGTTTAAGGCAAGAATTAGGGTAGAGTTCTATTATCAGGTCTAAGGATACGGTTAGGGATACTTTTAGTGTTAGTTTTATGGCTAGGTAGTTTAAGGGTTATGTTTCGGGTAAGGATCAGGTTTAGAGCTAGGTGTCTTATTAGAGGCAGTGTCTTGTTCAGAGTTTGAGTTAAGTTTGGGATTAGTTTTAGGTCTCAAATTAGCAATAGGGTTAGTGTTAGGGTTTGAGTAATTAATAGGGTTAGGTTTAATGTTCAGGTTGGTTTTAGGTAAGAATAAGGTTAGTGTTAGCAATAGGTTTAGGGTTAACCCTAAATGGATAGCGTTAGATTTTTATTTGGGACTAGGGTTAGTGTTAGGTTTAGCGTAACTGTTAGGATTTGAGCTAGGATTAGGACTACTGCAAGGGTTAGTTTTATGGTTTGTTCTAAGGTTAGGTTTACAGTTAAGGTTAGTGTAGATTTAGAGTTAGGACAAGGGTTAAGTTTACAGTTAGGGTTAGAATAGTTTTATGTTTAGGGTAGTGTTATCATGACATTTATAGTTAGGGTTAGGGTAAGGGGTAGGGTTAGAATTATATTTAGAGCTATGTTTGGGTTAGGCTTATGTTTAGGGTAATGGATAGGTTAGGACTAGGGTTATAGTTAGGATAAGGTCTAGTTTTAGGGTTAGGGTTAGGTCTAGGGTTAGTGTTACGGTTAGGTTTATGGTAAGTGTTAGGGTTTGAGCTATGGTTAGGGTTATCATGACGTTAGGGTTAGTGTCAGGTCTAGGTTTAGGAATAGAGTTAAGTTTAGGGCTAGGTTTACAACTAGGATTAGGGTTATGTTTAGGGTAATGGATAGGATTAGAGCTAGAGTTAGGGTAAGGATTATGGTTAGGATTGAGTCTAGGGTTAGGTTTAGGGTTAGGGCCATTTTTAGGTTTAGGGTTAGTTTTAGACTAATGATTAAGATTAGGGTTAGGTTTATCATTAAAACGAGGTGGAGGGCTCAGTTTAGGGCTAGGTTTTGGGTTAGGTTAGGGCTAGGATTAGGGCTAAGGCTAATGTAAGATCTAGAGTTATGATTAGGGCTACTTGTAGGGTTACTCTTAGGCCTAGTTCTAGTTTTAGGGTTAGGATTACATTTTGGTGATGGTTGAGCTAGGTTTAGAGTAAGATAAGAGTCAGGCTCAAGGTTAGTTTTTGGTTAGGTTAGGACTAGAATTAGGGCTGATGTTAGGACTAGGTGTAGGCTTAGGTTTTTGGTTTAGGTTAAGCATTAGGTTTAGGACTATGGCTCGGTTTTTTTTTTTGTTGTTGTTGTTGTTTTTTTTTTAGGGCTTGAACTAGATTAGGGCTAGTTTTAGGTTTAGTGTTAGTTTTAGGGCTGGTGTTAGTGTGAGATTTAGGCTTAGGGTTAAGGTTGGACTTAGAGTTATGGTTAGTTCTAGGGTTAGGGCTAGGGCTAGTATTGGGGCAAAAGTTAGGGCAAGTGTTATGGTTATGGTAAGGAATAGGATTAGATCTAGGAATAGGGCTAGGGTGAGAGTTAGAATTAGTCTTAGTGCTAGTGGTAGGGTTAGGGCTAAATTAATGCTAGGATCAGGTCTAGGATTTGTGTAAGGGTTAAGTCTAGAGTTAGAGTTAGGGTTATATTTGGGGGAAGGGATGGGGTTATAGCAAGGTTCAGAACTAGGGTGAGGGATAAAATTAGGGATATGGCTAGAGTTAGGGTTTGGGTTAGGATCAAGACTAGTTATAGGTCTAGGATGTGGGCTAGCATTTGTGTTAGGTTTATGGCAAGAATTGGGGCTAGGGCTAATATCAGGTCTAGGGTTATGGTTAAGAATAGTTTTTTTTGTAAGATTTATGGCTAGGTTTAGTGTCAGAGTTAGGTTTATGGTGAGGTTCAAGTTGAGAGCTAGGGTATTATAATAGAGTCAGGTTTTGGGTTTGTGTTAGGTTGAGGTTTAGTGTTATGGCTCAAATTAGCATTAGGTTTGAGTTAGAGTTAGGATAATGGATAAGGTTAGGTTTAGGCTTCAGTTTAGGTTTAGGGCTCAGAATAGGTTTAGGGTAATGGATAGGGTTAGTGTTGGGGCCTAGGGTTAGCATTAGGTTTATGGTTATCATTAGGGTAATGGATAGGGTTAGAGCTATGGTTAGGGCTAGGGATATGTTTAGGATTAGGGCTATATTTAGGGTTAGGGTTAAGGCTAGGGTGTTAGTTTTAGAATATGGGTTAGGGTTTGAGCTAGGGTTAGAGCTAAGGATAGGGTTAGGCTTAGGATTAGGTCTAGGATTAGGATTAGGTTTACCATTAGGGTTAAGGGTATGGACAGGTTTAGATGTTGAGTTAGGTGGCTTAGGGTTAGGTTTAGATTTAGGACTAGGGTTAGTGTTAAGTTTAGCATAATTGTTAGGGTTTGAGCTAGGTTTAGGACTATGGCAAGGTTTAGGCTTATTGTTAGGTGTAGGGTTAGGTTTACAGTTAGGGTTAGAGTAGGTTTAGGGTTAGGGTTAAGGTTATCATGATGTTCATGGTTACAGTCAGGGTAATTGATGGGTTTAGAGCTAAGGCTAAGTCTAGTTTTAAGTTTAGGATTAGGGCTAGGGCTAGGGTTAGGTTTAGGGTTAGGCTTATCATTTTCTTATTGTTAGGTTAAGGGTAAGGGTCAGGGATTGAGTAAGTGTTAGGGCTAGGTTGAGGCTTCAGGTTAGAATCAGGACTAGGGATAGAGGAAGGGTAGGGTTATGGTTAGGGCTAGGTTTAGCATTAGGTTTAGTGTTATGATTAGGGTAATGATTAGAGTTAGAGGTAGAGTTTGGCCTATGTTTATAGTTAGGATTAGGGCTAAGATTGGGATTAGGGTTTTGGATAGGTTTATGTTTAGTGTAACGGCTAGGGTTTGAGCTAGCGTTAGTTCTAGGGCTAGATCAAGAATTAGGTTCAGCCTTAGGTCTAGGGACAGGATTATGAAAGGTTTAGGGTTAGAGTTAAATTTAGGGCTAGGGTTAACATTAGGTTTTGTATATGGATTAGGGTAATGGATATAGTTAGATGTAGGTTTACATTTAGGTTTATGGTTAGATTTAGTTTTAAGATTAATGTTAAGGCTACGGTTATGTTTAGGTTTATGGTATGGGTTAGTTGTTGAGCTAGGGTTAGGGCCATGGCAAGTGTTACTTTTAGGGTTAGGTCCATTGTTAGTTTTCTGGTTAGGGTTAGGGTTACGTTTAGGGTTATATCTAGGATTATCAATACTGTTAGGGATAGGATTAGTTAAGGTGTAGTTTTTGAGCTAGGTTTAGGGCTAGGGTTAAGTTTAGGTTTAGGGCTATGGTTAGGGTTGGGGTTTTGCTTAGGGCTAGGTTTAGGCCTAGAATTCACTCTAGGTTTTGTGTTAGTTTAAAGCATAGAGTTAGAGCTATGGTTAATGTAAGAGCTAGGATTATCATTAGGGCTAGTTGTAGGGTTAGGGTTATGGCTATGTCTAGTGTTAGGTTTAGGTTTTTGGTTAGGGTAAGGTTTAGAGGGAGATTTAGTGTTAAAGGCAGGGTCAGTGTTCAGTTTAGAGTTAGAGTTCAGGTTAAAGCCAGAATTGGGACTAGGTTTATGTCTAGGGGATTGTTAGTCTTTGCGTTAAGTTAAGGGTTATTGTTAGGGCTAAGGCTAGGTGTTTGTGTAGGTCTAGAGCTAGAATTAAGGCTAGATTTAGGATTAGGTTTAGGCCTAGAGCTAGGGATAGGGTGTGGTTTAGGTATAAGTTTACTGGTAGGACTAGTGTTATGGTCTGGTCTAGCATTAGAGTCGGTGTAGACCTAGGTTAGTGTTATGGTCAGAATAAAAGTCAGGGTTATGTTTAAGGTTTGGGATAAGGTTTGAGTTAGAATGTGGGCTAGGGTTAGGACTATTAATATGGCAAGAGTTTTCATTACCATGAGGATTAAGGATAGGTCTAGTGTTACCATTATTGTTAGAGTTTTTCTTAGGTTTAGGATAGGGTTAAACCTAGTGTTAGCAGTAGGGGTAGATTTAGGTTTAGGGTTAAAGGAAGGTTTAGGGCTCCAATTAGGGCTAGTTTTAGTGTTAGTGTTAGGGCTAGGGTTAGGGCAACAGCTAAATTAAGAACCAGGGTTACAATTAGGGTTAGCTTTAGAGTCAGGGTTAGGGGTAGTTCTAGTGTTAGTGTTAGATTTACGGTTAAGGTGATATTTAGAGCTAGAGTTATGTTTAGGATAAGAGTCAAGGTCAGGGTTAGCTTTAGGGTTTGAATTAAGTCTCAAATTAGGGATAGGTTTACTGTTAGGTTTGTTTTAAGGTTAACATCATTTTTAGAGCTAGGGTGAGTGTTAGGATATGAATCAGGGTCAGTGTTAATTTTAAGGTTATGGTTAGGACTCAATTAGGGATAGGATTAGTTCTTATAGTAGTTTCAGGTTTGGTTTAAGTTAAGATTTAGGGTTAGGTCTATTGCTCTTTTTTTTTTTAGTCTAGGGTTAGGGTTAGGGCTAGTTTTACAATTAGTATTAGGGTTAGGGCTAGTGTTAGTTTTAGGCTTAGACTTAGGGTTAGGGTTATATTTATAGTTGTGTTTAGATCTATGATTAGGCTAGAATTAATGATGGGGCTAGGGTTAGGGCCAGGGTTAAAGTTATGTTAAGGGATAAGGTTAGATCTAGGGATAGGCTAGTGTGAGATTTAGAGTTAGTTATAGGGCTAAAATTAGAGCTAGGAATTTGATAATGGTAATTAGGCTAGGATTAGGGCTAGGGTTAATGTTCAGCATAGGCCTAGCGATAAGAATAGGGTTAGGTTTAATTTTAGGATAAAGAATGGCGTTATAGCTAGGTTTAGATGTATGGTGAGGGTTAGAGTTACAGTTAGGGTTCAGGTTGAGGTTAGGGTTATGATTAAGGCAAGGTTTAGGGCTAGGATGAGGGCTAGTGTTTATTTTATATTCAGGGCTACGATTAGTGCTAGGGCTAATATCAGGTCTCAGGTTATGGTTAAATATAGTTTTAGGGTTAGGCTTATGGCTAGACTAGTGAAGGGTTAGGTTTCGGGTAAGTGTCAGGTTTAGAGCTCGGGGAATTATTAGGAAAAGTATTTGGCTTAGGTAAGGATTTAGGTTTATGGCTCAAATTAGCATTAAGGTTAGGGTTAGGGTATAGTTAGGGTTTGTTTTAAGGTTCATGTTTTGTTTATGGTAATTGATACGGTTAGCGTTAGTGATAGGGTTAGTTTAGAATTAGGGTTAGCATTAGGGTAGGGGTTATGGTTAGGGTAATTTATATGGTAGAGGTTAGATTAGAACTAGAGTTATGGTTAGGAATATGCTTGAGTTAGTGTTAGATTTAGTGTTAAATTGAGAGTTAGGGTTATGGTTAGTGTTATGTTTAGCATAAAGGTTAGTTTTTGAGCTAGGCTTATGGCAGGGTTTAGGGTTAGGTCTAGGGATAAGATAATGGTAGGTTTAATATTAGGGTTAGAATTAGGTCTAGGGTTATCATTAACATTAGGGTTAGGGTTAAGGTAACGGATAGGGTTAGTTTGGGTTTAGATTTGGTTTAGATTTAGAATTAGTGATAGTTTTAAGATTAGAGCTATGGTTATGTTTAGGTTTATGGTTAGGTTTATGGTTTGATCTAGAGTTAGGGCTATGTTGAATGTTAATTTTAGGGTTATGTCTCTGGTTAGTTTTCCAGTTAGGGTTAGGATTAACATAAGTGTTCTGGCCAGGATTGTCAATAAGTTTAGGTTTAGGGTTAGGGTAATGGGTAGGTTAAATCTAGGTTTGGTGCTAGGTTAAGTTTAGGATTTGGGCTAGGTTTAGAGTGAGAGGTAGGGATTGGTCTAGGTTTATGTTTAGGGTAAAAGTTAGGCTTTGACTATCTTAGGACTAACGTGAGGGTTAGGGTTACGTGTAGGGCTAGTGTTAGGTTTAGTGTTATGCTTAAGGCTAGGTTTAGGCCTAAACTTAGCTCTATGTTTAGTGTTAGGTTTAGGCCTAGGGTTAGGCTTATGGGTAATGTAAGATCTAGGGTTATGATTAGGGCTATTTTTAGGGTTAGGGTTATGGCTGGGTCTAGAATTAGGTTTAGGTGTTGGTTAGTTTTAGGTTTGGAGGTAGGTTTAGTGTTAAAGGCAGGGTCAGTGTTTGGGTTAGAGGTAAAGTTAGGGTTACAACCAGAATTAGGACTAGGTTTAAGTCTAGGGTTTGAGTTAGTGTTTAGGTGAGGTAAAGGTTTTTATTAGGGCTAGGGCTAGGATTTTGTTTAGGTCTAGAGCTAGAGTTCAGGCTAGATTTGGGATTGGGTTTAGGTCTATAGATAGTGTAGGGTTAGGTTTAGGCATAAGGTTACAAGTAGGGCTAGTGTTAGGGTTTGGTTTAGGGTTAGGGTCAGGTTTAGCCGTAGGGTATTATGTTATGTTCAGATAAGGGTCAGCGTTGGGGTTAGGGTTTGGGATAACATTAGAGCTAGAATGAGATCTAGGGTTAGGGCTATTAATATGGTTAGGATTTGGTTAGCCTAAGGATTAAGGATAGGTCTAGGGTTACCATTAGGTTTAAGGTTTTGCTCAGGGTAAAGGTATAGTGTTAGGGCTAGGGTTAGGTTTATGGTTAGGGTTAAAGCTAGGTTTAGGGCTCAGATTAGGACTAGTTTTTATGTGAGGTTTAAGGCTACGGTTAGGGCAATGGCTAATATAAGAACTAGGATTACAATTAGGGTTAGAGGTAGGGATAGGTCAAGTGTTAGGGTTAGGTTTAAGATTTGGGTGATACTTATAGCTAGGTTTATCAGTCAAGTCACGGTTAGTTTTAGGGTTAGGGTTAGAACCCAAATTAGGGATAGGGTTACTGTTAGGTTTCAGTTTAAGTTTAGGATGGTGTTTAGAGCTAGGATGAGTGTTAGAATATAATTCAGGTTCAGAGTTATTTTTAAGGTTATGATTAGGACTCAAATTAGGGCTAGAGTTAGATTTAGGTGTAGTGCTTGCATTTGTTTTAAGTTAAGGTTATTGTTAGGCCTCTTTCTCGATTTTGTTTTACTGTTTTGGTTAGGGTTAGAGCTAGTTTTATGATTAGCTTTAGGGTTGGGGCTAGAGTTAGGGTTAGGTTTAGTATAACACTAGATTCAAGGATTGGGCTAGGTTTTGTGTTAGGTATAGGTCAAGATTTAGGGGTAGAACTAATGTCAGGTCAAGATTCATATTAAGTGATATTTTTAGGGTTACGTTTATGGCTAGGTCAAATTAAAGTGTTAAGTTTAGGGAAAGGGTCAGAATAAGAGCTGGGGTATTTTTAGGGTCAGAGTCAGGCTTCGGGTTTGGGTTAGGTTAAAGTTTAGGTATAAGCCTCAAATTAGCATTAAGGTTAGAATTAGGGTTAAGGTTATGGATACTGTTAGGTTTAGGTTTCAGGTTAAGTTTAAGATAGTGATAGTTTGAGGATTAGTCTTAGGGTTAGCATTAGGGTTTTGGTTGTCATTAGGGTAATTTATAAGGTTAGACCTAGAGTTAGGCCTAGGGTTATGGTTAAAATGAGGGCTAGAATTAGGGTTAGGGTCCGGGTTAAGGCGAGGGTTACAGTTAGGATTAGGTTTAGGGTTTGAGCTAGGATTTTTGCTATGGGTAAGGATTATTTAGAGTTTGGTCTAGGTTTATGGTCAGGGTTAGTGTTAGAGTTAGGTTGAGGGTTATCATTAGGGTTAGGGTAATAGGTTTAGATGTCAGGTTAAAGATAGGTTCAGGTTTAGGTTAGCCTTAGGTTTAGGTTTAGAATTAGGTTTAGGATTTCAGCTAACTTAGATTTAGGGTTAGGGGTTAGGTTCATTATTAGCTCTAGGATTAGGTTTTGGTTTAGGGTTAGGGTACATTTACCTTTAGGTCTAGTGTTATCATTAGGGTTAAGTTTAGGGTTCGGTAATGGGTAGGGTTCGAGCTAGGGTTTGGGCTAGGGTTAAGGTTAGGATTAGGGCTGGGGTTAGGGCTATGGTTAGGCATTGGGTTAGTGTTAGTGTTAGGTTAAGTGTAATGGTTAGGGATTGAGCTAGGTTTAGGGCTAAGGTGAGCGTTAGGGTTACAGTCAGGGCCAGGGAAGGGTTAGGGTTAGGTTTAGGGCTAGAGTTAGCATTAGTTTTATGGTTATGGTTAGTGTAATGGATAGAGTTAGAGCTAGGCTTTGGTCTATGTTTACAGTTAGAATTAGGGCTAAAGTTAGTGAGGTTTAGAGTTTTGGCTAGGGTTATATTTAGGGTACGGTTTAGGGTTTGAGCTAGAGTTAGGGCTAGAACAAGGGTTAGGGTTAGGTTTAGGGTTAGGGCTAGTTTTAGGGTTAGGGTTATGCTTAGGGTTAGTTTTAGGGCTGTAATTATGGCTAGGTTTTGTGTGAGGTTTAGGGCTTGTGTTAGGTATATGGGTAATGTAAGAGCTACACTTATGTTTATGTCTATATTTAGAGTTCGTCTAGTGTTAGGGTTAGTTTTTGGGTTAGGACAATGTTTAGAATTAGGGTTTTTGTTAGGGTAAGTGTCAGGGTTGAGGTTAGGATCAGATTTAGTTTTAGTCCAGAATGAGGACTAGGGTAGGTCTATGGATAGAGTGAGTGTTTGGTTTGGTTAAGGGATATTGTTAGGGTAAATGCGAGGGTTATGGCTATGTTAAGGATTACGTTTAGGTCTACTGCTAGTGTTAGTGTTAGGTTTAGGGTTAGGGTTACTGGTAAGGCTAGTGGTATGTTTTGGATAAAATTTAGGGTTTAAACCTAGGTTTAGTGTTAGGGACAGAATAAGGCTCAGGGTTAGGGTTAGAGTTTGGGTTAAATTTACAGCTAAAATGAGGGCTAAAGTTAGTATTAGGAATGGAGTTAAGGCTTGGGGTAGGCATAAAATTAGGGTTAGGACTATGTTAGCGATAGGGTAAGGGTTTGACTAGGTGTAAGACATAGGGTTAGAGCTAGGATTAGGACTAGGGATAAGACTAGGGTTAGGGCCAGTGTTAGGGTTAGGGTTAAAGTTAGGGTTAAGCTTGAATTATGGCTAGGTTTTGTGTTAGGTTTAGGTCTATGGCTAATTTAAGAACTGGCATTATGATTAGGGCTAGTTTTAGGGTTAGGTATAGAGTGAGGTCTAGTGTTAGGATTAGGTTTAGGGATAGGGTGATGTGTAGAACTAGGGTTAGTGTTAAGGTCAGAGTCAGTGTTAGTATTAGTTCTAGAGTTAGGGTTAGGTCTCTAATTAGGTCTAGGGTTAGGACTAGGTGTGGGGTTAGGTTTTGGTTTAGGTTAAGGTTTGGAGTCACTGCTATGGCTCGGTTTTGCTTGAGAGTTAGGGCTAGGGTTAGGGCTAATTTTCAAATTAGCATTAGGGTTAGAGCTAGTGTTAGGGTGTGGTTTAGGCATAGTTTAAGGCTTATATTTAGAGATAGGGTTAGATCTAGGTTTAGGACTACAGTGAAGGTTAGGGCTAGGGTTAGGTCTAGGGTTTGAATTATCATAAGGGTTAGCTTAAGAACTAGGGCTAGTGCTAAGGCGAGAGTTACAGTTAGTCTTAGTGTTAGGTTTATATATAGGGTTAGAATTATGGCTTAATTAGGGCTAGGATTAGAGCTAGGGTTAGTATTAAGGCTGAGCCTAGGTTTATGGTTAGGCTTATGGTTATGCTTATGGACACATATGATGTTGTGGCTAGCCTTAGAACTAGGGCAAGGGTTAAAATTAAGTTTAGTTCTATGGTTAGTTAGGGTTAGGTTTAGGATTAAGGCTAAGGTTATGGCTAGGATTCGGGCTAGATTTTGTTCTAGTCTTAGGGCTTCATTTAGTGCTAGGGCTTATGTCAGGTCTAGGTTATTGTTAGAGATAGTTTTAGGGTTAAGCTTATAAGTGTTAGGATTAAATTTATGGATATGATTAGGTTTAGGGTTCAGGTTAGGTTTATGGTAATGTACAGGTTTATGGTTAGGAATAAGTTCAGTGTTATCCTAGGGTTAGGATTAGGATTACGGTAATGGATAGGGTTACAGCTAGGGTTAGGGCTAGGTTTATTGTTAGGATTAAGGCTAGGGTTAGGGTTAGGTTTTGTGTAATGGCAAGGGTTAGGGTTATGGTTATGTTTAGGGTAAGTGTTAGAGCTAGAATTAGGTTTTTGGTTAGGGTTAAAGTTAGTTTTAAGGCTCTGATTAGGGATAGGTTTTGGGTTAGATTAGGGCTAGATTTTGGGCTTCAGCTAATGTAAGAACTAAGGTTACTAGTGGAACTTGTTTTAGGGTTAGGGTTAGGGTTAGGGCTAGGTATAGGGTTAGGTTTAGATATAAGTTTTGAGTGATGTTCAGAGCTAGGGTTAGTGTTAGGGTCAGAGTCAGGGTCAGGGTTTGTTTTAGGGTTAGGTATTGGACTGAAATTAGTATTAGGTTTAGGGCTAGGTGTAGGTTTAGGGTTTGGTTTATGTTAAAGGTTATGTTTTGGGCTATGGCTTGGTTGTTGATTAGGGCTAGTGCTAGGTTAAGTATAGTTTTAGGATTAGCATTTTTATTTCAGCTTGTTTTAGTGAGAGGTTTAGCTTAGGGTTAGGGTTTGATTTAGAGTTAGGCTTAGATATAAGATTAGGGTTAAAGCTAGGGATAGGGCTAATGTAAAGGCAAGTGATAGGAATATGTTAAGGGATAGTGTTAGCACTAGAAATATGACTAGGGCGAGAGTTAGAGTTAGTCTTAGGGCTAGGGTTAGGTTGGGTTTAGGGTTAAATTAGGGCTTGGATTACGTCTAGCATTTGTATTGGGGTTAGACATAGGTTTAGGTTTGGGGTTAGGTTTAGGTTTAGAGGAAAGGATGGGGTTAGAGCTAGTTTTAGAGTTAGGTTGAAGGTTAGAATTTTGGTTAGGGGTAGGGTTATGGTTTGGTTTAATAATAAGGCTAGGTTTAGGGCTAGGATGTGTGCTCAAGTTTGTTTTAAGGTTATGGCAAGAATTAGGGCTTGGGCTAGTATCAGGTCTAGGCTTATGTTAGGAATACATTGAGGGTTAGATTTATGTCTAGGTCTAGTGTAAGGGTTAGGTTTAGGGTAAGGGTCAGGTTTAGAGCTAGGGGTATTATTACAGTTAGAATTAGGTTTCAGGTTTGGTTTATGTTAGGGTTTAGGTTTAGACTTGAATTAGCATTAGGGTTTGGTTAGGGTAATGATAGGTTTAGGTTTAGGGTTCTTGTTACGTGTAGGGTAATTGATAGGGTTAGAGTTAGCCAAAGGGTTAGGGTTAGGCCTATGGTTATATTTGTGTTAGGATTGAAGCTTGATTTGTGGTTTGGATGAGGGCTAGGTTTTGTGTTAGGGTTAGGGCAAGTTTAAGATATAGTGATAATGTCAGGTTTTGGGTTAAAGCTATGGATAATTATATGGTTAGTTTCATGGCTAGGTCTAATATTAGGTTTAGGGTAAGGGCCATGTTAAGGGTAAGGTGTATTTTTAGGGTCAGGGTCAGGATTCAGTTTTGTGTTAGGTTAATTATTAGGATTATGCCTCAAATTAGAATTAGGGTTAAAATTAGCCTTAGGTTAATGGATAGGTTTAGGTTTAGGATTTAGGTTAAGATTAGCGTAATTGATAGGGTTGGGGTTATTGATAGGGTTAGGTTTAGGCCTAGGGTTCGCATTTGGGTTAGGGTTATATTTAGGGTGATGAATAGCATTAGAGCTAGGGTTAGGCCTAGAGTTTTCAAATTAGGGCTAGAGTTAGGGTTAGGTTTAGGGCTAGGGCTATGTTTAGGTTTAGGGTACGGGATATGTTTTGAGGTAGGGTTAGAGCCAGGGTGAGTGTTAGGTTTAGGATTATGTCTAGGGTTAGATTTATGGTTAATGTTAGGTTTAGTGTTAGGGTTAGGGCTAAGATTATCATTAGAGTTAGGGTGATGGATAGGGTTAGATTTCTGGTTAGGGTTGGGGTAGTTTTAGGTTTAGGGTTAGTGTTAGGGTTTGGGCTAGGGTTAGTGTCAGAGTAAGGGTTAGGTTTTTATCTAGGGTTAAGGCTACAATGAGGGTTAGGTTTAGGGTTATGTGTAGTATTAGGTTTACAATTAGGATTAGAGCTAGTTTTATCATTAGGTTTAAGGTTCAGTAGTGGGTAGGGTTAGAGATAGTATTAGGTCTAGGGTTATCATTAAGTTTAGGGTTAGAGTCAGGGTAATATGTAGGCTTAGAGCTTGGGTTAGGGATAGGGTTAAGGTTAGTATTAGGGCTAGGGTTTAGGTTAGGTTTCGGTTTAGGCCATGGGTTAATGTTAGGGCTAGGTAAAGTTTAAGGGTTAGGGATTGAGGTAGGGTTTGAACTAGGATGAGGATTAGCGTTAGAGTCAGTGTGAGAGTTAGGGCTACGGTTAGCATTAGGGTTATGTTTAGTGTTAGGGTAATAGATAGAGATAGAGGTTGGTTTTGGCCTATGGTGATGGCTAGTCTCTGGGTTAGTGATATTGTTACATCTAGTGTTAGGGTTATGTGTTTTGTTAGGATAAGATTTATAGCTAGGGTTTGTATTAGGGTAAGGGTCAGTGTTTGGTTTAGTGTTAATTTTATTGTTGGGGCCAGCATTAGGACTAGGGTTTGGTCTAGGGGTATGGATAATGTTTGGGTTAGGTTAAAAGTTATTATTAGGGCTAGGACTAAGTTTTCGTTTAGGGCTAGGCCTAGAGTTATCACTAGATAATACATTAAGTGTAGATTTATGTCTAGTGTTAGTGTAAGGATTAGATTTTAGGGATAGAGGTAGTCCCAATTTTAGGGTTCTGTTTAGGGTTAGGGTCAGGTTTAGACCTATGGTTAGTGTTAGGGTCAGAATAAGGGTCAGGGTTAGTCTTAGGGTTTGGGATAGTTATAGTGCTAGATTGAGGATTAGGGTTAGGACTTGTAATAGAGTTAGGTTTTGGGTTTGGCTAAGAATTAAGTTTAGGACAAGGGTAGCTTTAGGGTTAAATTTTGGCTTAGGGTATGGGATAGGGTTAGCACTAGTGTTAGGTTTAGGGTTAGGGTTAGGGTTATGGCTAGGGATAGATTTAGGATTAGGGTTAAAGCTAGGGTTAGAGCTTGGATTAGGTCTAGGCTAGGTTTTGTGTTAGCTTCAGGGCTATGGCTAATGTAAGAACTAGGGTTACAATTAGGGCCAGTTTTAGGGTTAGTGTTAAATTTAGGTTTAGTGTTTGTTTAGGTTTAGGGTTAGGGTTATGTTTAGGGTAATGGATAGGTTAGGGTTAGCGAATGTGTTAGGGTTAGGCCAAGCGTTAGCATTAGGGTTAGGGTTAGGGTAATGGATAAGGTTAGAGCTAGGGTTAAGTCTAGGGTTATGGTTAGTGTTAGTGTTGGGGTTAATGTTAAGTTTAGGGATAGTGCAAGGATTAAAGTTAGGTTTAGGTTTAGGGTAAGGGTTAGGACTTGGTTTAGGTTTAGATTTAGGGTTAAAGCTAGGGTTGGGGCTCGCATTAGGGCTAATTTTTGGGTAACATTTGTGCTAGTATTAGGGATACAACTAATGTTAGAACTAGAGTTATGATTAGGGCTAATTTTAGGGTTAGGGTTAGGGCTAAATCTAGTTTATGGTTAGGTTTAAGTTCACGGTGATGTTTGGAGCTAGGGTTAGTGTTAGGTTCAGAGTCAGGGTCAGGGTTCATTTTAGGGTTGGGGATAGGACTCAAATTAGGGGTAGGCTTAGGGCTAGATGTAGGGTTAGGTTTTTGTTTAGATTAAGCGTTAGCTTTAGTGCTATGGCTCCTTATGTTTTAGGGCTAAGGAAAAAGTTAACGGTATTTTTACAATTAATTTTAGTGTTATTGCTAGTGATAGGGTGAATTTAGGCTTAGTGGTACATATAGAGTTATGGTTAATTCTAGGGTTAGGGCTATGGCTAGGGTTAGGGCTAAGGTTAGGTCTAGTGTTTGGGTTATGGTAAGTGATAGGGTTAGAACTAGGAAAGGAGCTATGGTGATAGTTAGAGTTAGTCTTAAGGCTAGGGTTAGTGTTAAGTTTAGGGCTAATTAGGGCTAGGAATATGTCTAGGATTGGTGTTAGCGTTAGGCCTAGGGTTAGGGCTATGTTTAAGATTAGGTTTAGGGTTAGGTTTAGGGGAAGGGATGGGGTTATAGCTAGGTTTAGGGCTAGGGCAATGAGTAGAATTAGGTTAAGGTCTAGGGTTAGGTTTGTGTTAGAATTAAGGCTAGATTTGTGATTAGGATGAGGGGAAAATTTTGTGTTAGGGTTAGGGCAAGTTTTAGGGATAGGGATAATGTCAGGTTTAGTCTTACGGCTAGGGATAGTTATAGGGTTAGGTTCATGGCTAGGACTAATGTTAGGTTTAGGGTAAGGCCCAGGTAAAGAGCAAAGTGTACTTTTAGGTTTCGGGTCTGTGTTAGGTTAGTAATTAGGGTAAGGTCTCAAATTAGCGTTAGGGTTAGAATTAGGGTTAGGTTTATGGATATGTTTATATTTAGGATTCAGGATAAGATTAGGGTAATTTGTAGGGTTAGGCTTAGTGAAAGGGTTATGGTTAGGCCTAGGGTTAGCATTTGGGTTAGGGTTATTTTTAGGGTAATGAACAGCATTAGATCTAGGGTTAGGGCTATGGTTTTGGATAGAGTTAGGGGTCGGGCTAGGACTAGGGTTAGGGTTTTGGTTAGGTTTAGGGTACAGGTTAGGTTTTGAGATAGGGATAGTGCTAGTGTGAGGGTTAGGTTTAGGATTATGTCTATAGTTATATTTACGGTTAAGGTTAGGGTTAGTTTTAGGGTTAGGGCTAAGGATATCTTTAGAGTTAGATTAATGGTTAGTTTTAGATGTCAGGTTAGGCTTAAGGGTAGTTTTAGGTTTAGGGTTAGTGTTAAGGTTAGGACTAAGATTATCCTTTGAGTTAGGGTAATGGATAGGGTTAGATGTCAGGTTAGGTTAAGGGGTAGTTTTAGGTTTAGGGTTTGTGTTAGGGATTGGGCTAGGGTTAGTGTTCGAGTCAGCGTTGGGATTTTATCTAGGGTTAAGACTATGATGAGGGTTAGGTTTAGGGTTAGGTCTAGGATTAGGTTTACAATTAGGATTAGAGCTGGGGTTATCATTAGGGTTAAGGTTCTGTTTAGGGCATTGGATAAATTTAGAGATAGTATTAGGGTTAGTGTTAACATTATGATTAGGGCTAGGATTAGCATGTGGTTTAAGGCTAGGGCTAGGGTAAAGGTTAGGGTTCGGTTTGGGGTTTTATCTAGGGTTAGGTCTAAGGCATGCGTTAGGGTTAGCGTGAGGGTTAGGCTTAGGATAAGGGATATGGTTAGGTTAGGGTTAGGGTTTTACTCTGAGCTAAATTTAGTCCTAGGATTAGGGCGAAGTTTTGTGTTAGGTTTAGAGCTAGTTTAAGTGCTATGGTAATGTAAGGATTATGTTTACGGTTATGGCTAGTTCTACTGTTAGGTTTAGGTTTCGGTTAGTGTCAGTTTTATAGCTAGGTTAATTTTTAGTGTCAGGGTCTGTGTTCGGATTAGGGTTAGGGTTAGGGTTAGAGCCAGAATTAGGATTGGTTAGGTCTAGAGGTAAGGTTAGTGTTTGGCTTAGGTTAAGGGTTATCATTAGAGCTAGGCCTAGGTTTTTGTTTAGGTCTTAGCTAAAGATATGTCTATATTTAGGATTAGGTTTAATCTAGGGCTAGTTTTAGGGTTAGGTTTATATATAGGGAAAAGCATAGGGCTACTGTTAGGGTTTGGTTTAGGTTCAGGGTCAGAAAAAGGGTCAGGGATCGGGTTAGAATTTGGGTTATGGTTATAACAAGAATGAGGGCTATGGTTAGGACTAGTAATAGGGTTCGCTTTTGGGTTAGACTAAGGACTAGTTTCAGGACTAGTGTTAGCATTAGGGTTGGGGTTTGGCTAGGGTAAAGTATAAGGTTAGAGCTAGCGTTAGAACTAGGGTTCGGGTTAGGGTTAGGGATAGTGTTAGGGATAGGGTTAGGGTGAAAGCTAGGGTTAGGTATCAGATTTGGGCTAGGTTTGGGTTAGCATAAGGTTTAAGGTTATGGCTAATGTAGGATCTAGGTTTATAATTAGAACTAGTTTTAGAATTAGGTTTAGGACCAGGTCTAGTGTTAGGTTAAGGTTTAGGTTTAGGGTGATGTTTAGAGGTAGGGTTAGTGTTAATGTCAGAGACAGGCTTTGGGGTAGATTTAGGGTTATGTTTAGGACTCAAATTAGGGCTAGGCTTAGGGCTAGATATAAGGTAAGGATTTGGTTTAGGTAAAAGTTAATGTTATTGTTATGGCTCAGTTTTGTTTTAGGTCTAAACCTATGCTTAGAGCTAGTTTTAGTATTATCGTTTGGGTTAGAGCTAGTGTTAGGGTTAGGTTTAGTTTTATAATTAGTGTTAGATTTAGAGTTAGGTTTAGATCTACGGATAGGGCAAAATGTAAGGTTTGGGCTAGGGTTAATGTAGGCTCTGGCGAGGAATAAGATTATGGTAAGTGATAGAGTTAGAATTAGGGCTAGGGCTAGGGCGAGAGTTATAGTTAGTCTTAAAGCTATGATTAGGGTTAGGTTTAGGGTTAGGGCTAGGTGTAGTGTTAGGGTTAGTCCTAGTGTTAAGGTTAGGGCTAGGTTTAATGTTAATGTTAAGGTCTGTGTTAGGTTTAGGGTAAGCAATGGGTTTATAACTAGGTTTAGGTCTAGGGAAAGGGTTACAATTTGGGTTAGGGTTATGATTAAGGCTAAATTTTATTCGAGGATAAGAGATAGTGCTTGTGTTTGGGTTAGGGCTAGGATTAGAGCTAGGGCTATTTTCATATTTTGGGTTACATTAGAGAGAGGTTTCGGCTTATGTTTATGGTTAGGTCTAGGGTAAGGTTTAGATTTAGGTTAAGGGTGAAGTTTAAAGCTATGTGTATTATTAGGTTCAGTATTTGGCTTAAGGTTTGGTTTAGGTTAATGTTTAGGTTTAGGGCTCGAATTAGCATTAGGGTTAGAGTTACGGTTAGGGTAATGAATAGGCTTAGGATTAGGGTTCAGGTTAGTTTTAGGGCAATGGATAGGTTTAAGGATTTTGAAAGGGTTAGGGTTAAGCCTAGGATTAGCATTACAGTTAGTGTTGTGGTTAGCGTAGTGGATAGAATTAGAGCTAGGTTTAGGGCTAGGCTTATGGTTATGATTAGGGTTAGGGTTAGGGTAGTTGAAATAATTAGAACTATGGTTAGGGCTATGGTTAATGTTAGGATTAGAGCTAGTGTTAGGTTTGGCTTTGGGATACGGCTAGGGATATGTTAAGTGTAAAGGTAAGGTTTTGACCTAGGTTCAGGTCTAAAGCGAGGCTTAGCGTTAGGGTTAGGGCTAGGGTTAGGTTTAGGTTTACACTTAGGGCTATGTTCAAGCATAAAATTAGGGCTAGGTTTTGTGTTAGTTTAGGCCTAGTGTTAGGGCCTTGGGTAATATAAGAGCTAGGGTTATGATTAGTGCTAGTTTTAGGGTTAGGGTTATGGCTAGGTCTAGTGTTAGGATTAGGTTTGTTTTAGAGTGTGCTTTGGAGTTAGGATTATGTTACGGTCAGGGCCAGTGTTCAGGTTAGACTTAGTGTTGGGTTTATTGCCAGAATTAGGACTAGGGTTAGGTCTAGGGGTATGGTTTGTTTTTGAGTTAGGTTAAGGGTTATTGTTAGGGCTAGGGCTAGGTTGTTGTTAAGGTCTAGGGCTAGAGATGTGGCTAGATTTAGGATTAAGTTTAAGTATAGGGCTAGTGTTAGGTTTAGGTTTAAGTATATGATTACCTGTAGCACTAATGTTAGGGTTTGGTTTCGGGTTAGGTAGGGAAATAGGTTAGGGTTAGGGATAAGTTTAGGGTTAGGCCTAGGGTTACCATTAGAGTTATGGTTATGATTAGGGTAATGGATAGGGTTAGAGTTAGTGATAGGGCTATTGTTATGGTTAGAATTCTGGCTAGGGTTAGGGTAAAATTTTGGACTATGTTCTGGGTTAGGGTTAGGTTTGGGGTTAGGTTTAAAGGTAGGGTTAAGGCTCAGATTAGGGCTTGTTTTTGGGTTTGGTTAGGGCTAGGATTAGGACTACAATAATGTATGAACTAATGTTGCAATTAGTGCTAGTTTTAGGGTTAGGGTTTGGGCTTGGTCTAGTGTTACGGTTAGGTTTAGGGTTAGGGTGATGTTTAGAGCAAGGGTTATTTTTAGGGTTAGTTTCAGATTCAGGGTTAGTTTTTGGGTTAGGGTTAAAACTCGAATTATGGCTAAAGTTAGTAGTAGTTGTACGGTTAGGGTTTGGTTTAAGTTAAGGGTTAGGGATATACCTTGGTTTTGTTTTAGGGCTAGGGCTATGGTTATGGCTAGATTAGGGATTAGCATCAGGGTTAGGACTAGTGTTAGGTTGATGTTTAGGCTTAGGGTGAGGGATACATTTAGAGTTAGTGTTAGATCTAGGGTTAGGGTAGGGCTAGAACTCGGGTTAGGGTGAGGGTTAGGTTATGGTAATGAATATGGTTAGAACAAGGGATTCAGTAGGGTGAGAATTAGAGTCAGTCATGGTAGTAGTCTTAGGGTTAGGTTTAGGTTTAGGGCTAAATTAGGGCTAGGATTAGAGCTAGGGTTAGGACAAGGGTTAGGGCTAAATTGGGCTAGGATTAGGACTAGGGTTAGTGTTAGAGTTAGGGCTAGGATTAGGGCTAGAGTTAGGGTTAGGTTTAGAGCTAAATTAGGGCTTAGGATTAGGGTAGTGTTAGTGTTGGGGTCAGGCTACATTAGGGCTAGTATTAAGGCTAGGGTTAGTGTTAGGGTTAGACTAAGGGGTTGGGCTAGAGTTAGGGTTAGCATTGGTGTTAAGGTAAAGTTTAGGGAAATGGGTGGGGTTATAGCTAGCTTTAGGTATAGGGTGAGCTTTAGAATTAGGATGAGGCATAGGGTTATGTTTCAGTTTAGGATTAAGTCTACGTTTAGGGCTAGGTTGAGGTCTAGGGTTTCTGTTAGGGTTATGGCTAGGACCAGGTCTAGGGCTAATAACAGGTCTAGGGTTAATGTTAAAAATAGTTTTAGGGTTAGGTTCCGATTAGGTCTATTGTAAGAGTTAGGTTTAGGATAAAGTTCATCTTTAGGGCTAGGATTATTATTAGGGTCAGGAACAGTGTCAGAATTAGCATTTGGATTAGCTAAAGGTTTAGAGTTAAGGCTCGAATTAGCATTAGGGTTAGGTTTAGGATTAGGGTAATGGATAATGTTTAGTTTAGCTTTCAGTAGAGGTTTAGGGTAATGGATGAGTTAGGTTTAGCAATCGGGTTAGGGTTACCATTAGTGTTAGGGTTATGTTTAGTGTAATGGAGAGGTGTAGAGCTAGGGTTAGGGCTAAGTTATGGTTTGGATCAACTCTAGGATTAGGGCTATGTTTAGGAATAGAATAACGGTGTGATTTAGGGTAAGTTTTAGGGTTAGGGTAAGTGTTAAGTTTAGGTCTAGGGTTATAGTTAAGTTAGGGTAAGGGTTAGTGTTTGAACTAGAATTAGGGCAAGGCAAGGGTTAGGTTGAGGTTTAGGTCTAGGTTTACATTTATGGTTAGAGTTAGATTTAGTGTCAGGGATGGGGTTTTAATTAGGGTTAGGGTAATGGATATGTTTAGAGCTAAATTTCAGACTAGGTTTAATGTTAGGATTACAGCTAGTGTTAGGATTAGGGTTTAGGATAGATCTAGGGTTATGTTTAGTGTAAAGGTTAGGGTTAGATCTAAGGCGAAGCATAGGTTAGGGCTAGGTTTAGGGCTAGGGTTAGTGTTAGAGTTATGCTCAGAGCTACGTTTAAGCCTAGGTATAGACCTAGGTTTTATGTTATGTTTAGGGCTAGGAATAGGACTATAGTTAATATAAGAGCTAGGGTTATGTTTAGGGCTAATTTTAGGGTTAGGGTTATGTCTAGGTCTGGTGTTATGTCTAGGTTGTGAGTTAGTGTCATGTTTAAAGCTAGGCTCAGTGTTAGAATTAGGGTCAGTTTTTGGGATAGGGTTAGGGTTAGCATTAGAGCCAGAATTAGGACTAGGTTTAGGTGTAGGTGTAGGGTAAGTGTTCGGTTTAATTTAAGGGTTATTATTAGTGCTAGTGCTAGGTTTTTGTTTAGGTCTAGGTCTAGATTTATAACTATATTTAGGATTAACTTTGGGTCCACGTCTAGTGTTAGGCTTATGTATAGGTATAGGATTACCAGTAGGGCTAGTGTTAAGGTTTGGTTTAGGGTTAGGGTCAGGTTTAGACCTAGAGTTACTGTTAGGGTCATATGAGGATCAAGGATAGGTTTAGAGGTAGAATGAGGGCTAAGGTTAAGACTAGTATTATGATTAGTGTTTAAGTTAGGCTAAGAATTAGAATTAAGATTAGGGTTAGCATTTGGGTTAGGGTTTGGCTTAGTGTAAGGAATAAGTTTAGGGCTAGGGTTAAGATTAGAGTTAGGCCTAGTATTATGGTTAAAGCTAAGGTTAGGGCTGGAATTAGGTGTAGAATTTGTGTTAGGGTTAGGGCTACGGTTAGGACAATGACTAATGTATGAACTAGGGTTATGAATAAGGCTAGTTTCAGGGTTCGGTTAAGACTAGATATAGTGTTAATGTTAATTTTAGGTTACGGTGGTGTTTAGAGCTAGAATTAGTGTTAGAGTCAGTGTCAGGGTCAGTGTTAGTTTTATTGTTAATTTTAGGGTTAGTTGTAGGGTTAGGGTTTGATTTAGGTTAAGGGTTAAGATATGGGCTATGGCTTGGTTTTGGTTTATGGCTAGGGCTAGGGTAGGGCATATTTTAGGATTAGCATTATGGTTAGGGGTAGTGTTCCTGTTTGGTTTAGGCTTATTTTAGAGTTATTTAGAGTTACGTTTAGATTTAGACTTAGGCTTAGATCTACGATAAGGATTAAGGCTAAGGATAGAACTAGGGCTAGGGCTAGGGCAAGAGTTCGAGTTAGTCTTATGACTAGGTTTAGGGTTAGGTTAGGATTAAATAAAGGCTAGGATTAGCACTAGGCTTTGTGTAAGGCCTAGGTTTAGGGTGAGGGTTAGGGTTAGGTTTAGGTTTATGGTTAGTTTTGGGGTTTAGCATGAGATTATATGTAGGTTTAGGGCTAGGATGAGGAATAGAACTAGGGTTAGGGCTCGGGTTATTGTTCAGGCTAGGATTAAGCCTAGGTTTAGTGCTAGGATTACGGCTAGAAGTAATTTCAGGTCTAGTGTTATGGTTAAAAATAGTTTTAGGTTTAGGTTTATGGCTACGTCTAGTGTAAGGGTTAGGTTTAGGGTTAGGTTCAGGGTTAGGTTCAGGTTTAGAGCCAAGGGTACTCTTAGGGTCAGGGTCATGATTAGTGTTTTGGATAGGTTAAGGTTTAATGTTAGGGCTCAAATTAGCATTAGAGTTAGGATTAGAGTAAAGATAGTGTTAGGGTTAGGTTTCAGGTTAGGTTTAGTGTAATGGATAGGGTTAGGATTAGTGATACAGTTAGGTTTAGGCCCAGGTTTAGCATTAGGGACAGGGTTATGGTTAGGATAATGGATAGTGTTAGAGATGCGGGTACAACTAAGGTTATTTTTACGATTATTGATAGGGTTAGGCTTAGGGTTAGGGTTAGGGTTAAATCTAGGGTTACAGCTAGGGTTATAGTTACGATTAGTGATAGGGATATGTTTAGGGGTAAATCTAGGGATAGTGCTCAGAATAAGGCTAGGTTTGGGGTTAAATTAAGGCTAGGTTTAGTGTAGCTGCTAATGTAAATACCTGGGTTGTGATTAGGGCTAATTTTAGGGTTAGGGTTAGGGCTAGGTCTATTGTTATGTTTAGGTATAGGGTAAGGGTGATGTTTAGAGCTAGGGTTAGTGTTAATGTCAGAGTCAGGTTCAGGGTTTGTTTTAGGGTTTGTCTTAGAACTCAAATTACGGATAGAGTTATGGCTAGTGTAGGGTGAGGGCTTAGTTTTTATTAAGGGTTAGGGTTAGGTCTATGGCTTGGTTTTGTTTTAGGGCTAGGGGTAGAGCTAGTTTTAGGATTAGCCTTAGGGTTAGGGCTAGTGTTAGGTTTCGTTAGGCTAAGGTTTATGGTTAGATTTAGAGTTAGGGTTAGATCTAGGTTTTCTGCTAGGACTATGAATAGGGCGAGTATTAGACCTATGGTTTGGGCTAGGATTATGGTTCCAGTAAAGTATAGGTTTAGAACTAGTGTTAGGACTAAGTTGATATTTAGAGTTAGTCTTTTGGCTAGGGTTAGGGTTAAGGTTAGGGAGAGGGCTAAATTATATCTAAGATTAGGGCTAGGGGTAGTGTTAGAATTAGGCCTAGTGTTACGGTTAGGATTATAATTAAGGCTATGTTTAGGGCTAGGATAAGGGCTAGGTTTTGTGTTAGGTTTAGGGCTACTATCAAGACTAGGGCTAATATCAAGCCTAGGTTTATGTGTAGGGGTAATTTTGGGGTTAATTTTATGGCTAAGTCTAGTATAAGGGTTAGGTATATGGTAAGAGTGAGGTTTAGAGCTAGGGGAATTATTAGGGTCAGTGTTAGTGTTATGGTTAGCTTTAGGTTTGAGTTTAGGGTTAGGGCTCGAATTATCATTAGAGTTAGGGTTAGGGTAATGATTGTATTAGGTCTAGGGTTCAGGGTAGGTATAGGATAATTGATAAGTTTGGTTATAGTGATATGTTTAGGGTTAGGCTTAGGGTTAACATTAGGGTAAGGATTATGTTTAGGTTAATGATACAGCTAGACTTAAGTTTAGGGCAAGTGTTATGGTTAGAATTAGGTCTTGATTTAGGGTTAGGGTGAGGGTTAGAACTAGGGTTAGTTTAAGGTTATGTTTAGTGTAAGGGTTAGGTTCTGAGCTATAGTTAGGGCTAGGCTCAGTGTTAGGTTCAGGATTAGGTCTAGGGATAGGATTACAGTAGGTTTTGGTTTAGGGTTATGGTTAGGATTAGATCTAAGATTAATGGTAAGGTCAGTAGAAGGGTCAGGGTTAGTGTTAGAGTTTTGGATAGGGTTAGATCTAGAATGAGTGCAAGGGTAAGGGCTATTAATAAGGTTAGTGTTTTGGTTAGCTTAAAGATAAGGAATAGGTCTAGGGTTACCCTTAGGTTTAATGTTTTGCTTAAGTAAGTGATTGGTTTAGAGCTAGTTTATGGTTAGAGTTAGGGTTAAAGCTGGGTTTTGGACTCAGATTAGGCGTAGGTTTTTGTTAGGGTTAGGGCTAGGTGTAGGGAAATGGCTAATGTAAGAACTAGGGTTACCATTATGGTTAGTTTTATTGTTAGGTTATGGGTTAGGTTTAGTGATAGGGTTATGTTTAAGGTTAGGGTGATATTTTTAGCTAGGGTTCATGTTAGAATAGGAATCAGGGTCAGGCTTAGTTTCAGGGTTAGTGTTAGAACTCAAATTATGGCTAGGTTTACTGTTAGGGTTCAGTTTAAGGTGAGGGTTGTGTTTACAGCTAGGGTGAGTGTTAGGATATGAGTCAGCATCAGGGTTGGTTTTAGGGTCTGGGTTCGGATTCAAACTAGGGCTAGGATTAGGTCTAGTAGTAGTGTTATAGTTTGGTTTAAGTAAAGTTTTAGAGTTAGGGTTTTTTGATTTAGTCCTATGGTTAGCTAGGATTAGGGTTAATGAAACTTTTAGGATTAGTGTTAGGGTTAGGGCTAGTCTTAGATTTAGGCTTAGGCTTCGGTTTAGAGTTAAATTTAGAGTTAGGTTTTTATCTAAATTTAGTGCTAGGGCTAAGGATAGGGAAAGGGTTAGGACTTGAAGTTGGGATAGGGTTAGGTTTATGGGAAGGGATAGGATTAGTATGAGTGATAAGGCCAGTGTGAGAGTTAGAGTTATTCTTAGGGCTAGGGTTAGAGTTAGGTTTAGGGATATGGCTAAATTATGGCTAGGGTTAAGGTTAGGGATAGGGTTACAGCTAGTTTTAGAGTTAGCATCAGGGTTTGGGCAATTTTTGACTTATGCATCGAGTTGGGGTTAGATTTAAAGTTAGGTTTCATTCTAGAGTTAAAGCTAGGGCTAAGGATAGGGCAGTTGTGATGAAAAGGGTGAGGTTTAGATTTAGGCTTACAATTATGTTAAGGGATGTGCTTTTGGCTAGGTTTAGGGCTATGGCAAGGGTTAGTATTAGGGTTAGGGCTAGAATTAGGGTTAGGGTTATGATTAAGGCTAGATTTATGGCTAGGATGAGGTTTAGGGTTTGTGTTATTGTTAGATATAATATTATGGCTAGGGCTAATGTCAGGTCTAGGGTTATAGTTAGGGCTAGATTTAGTGTTAGATTTATGGCTTCATCCAGTGTAAGGATTAGGTTTAGGTTAAGATTCAGGTTTATATCTAGGGTTATATTTAGGGTCATGGTCAGGTTTAGGTTTTGGGTTAGGTTAGGGATTTGGTTTAGTGTAATGACAGCATTAGTTTTAGGATTTAGATTTGGTTTAGTGTAATGGATAGGGTTAGGGTTAGACCTAGGGTTAGCTTAAGAGTTAGGGTTATTGTTAGTGTAATGGATTGGTTTAGACCTAAGGTAAGGGCTAGGGTTATGTATAGGATTAGGGCTAGTTTTGGGTTTGGCTTAGGTTTAAGTTTAGGGTTAAGGCTAGGTTTACTACTCAGTTTAAAGATAGGTTTTGGGTTAAGTTTAGGGCTACGCTTAAGGCCATGGCTAATGTATGAAGCAGGGTTATGATTAGCGCTAGTTATAGTGTTAGGGTTAGGGCTATGTCTAGTGTTAGGTTGATATTTACAGTGATGATGGTGTTTAGAGCCAGGGTTAGTGTTAGAGTCAGGGTCAGGGTTAGTTTTTGGGTTAGGGTTAGGACTAGAGTTAGGATATGGTTTGGGATAGGTGTAGGTTTAAGGTTTGGTTTACGATAAGGGTTTGGGTTACGGCTATGGCTCAGTTTTGTTTTAGTTGTAGGGCTAGTGTTAGGGCTAATTTTAGGATTAGCATTAGCATTAAGGCTAGTGTTAGGTTTGGGTTTAAGTTTAGGCTTAGGGTTAGGGTTATATTTATAGTTATGGTGAGATCTACGGTTATGGCCAGGGCCATGAATAGGGCTGGGGTTAGACCAAGGGTTAGGGCTAGGATTAGGGTTCTAGTAAGGGATAGGGTTGGAACTAGGGTTAGGTGAGAGTTAGAGTTAGAGTTTGTCTTTGGGCTAGGATTAGGGTTAGGGTTAGGGATAGGGCTAAATTAGGGCTAAGCTAAGCGCTAGGGTTAGTGTTAGGTTTAGGCCTAGGGTTTGGATTAGGGATAAAATTAGGCTATGCATAGGGCTAGGATAAGGGATAGAGTTTGTGTTAGGGTAAGGGCTAGGATTATGGCTAGGGTTAATATCACGTCTAGGGTTAAGGTTAGGAATAGTTTTAGGGTTAGTTTTATGGCTAGGTCTAGTGTAAGGTTTAGGTAGGGTATGAGTCAGGTTTATAGCTAGGGGAATTATTAGGGTCATGGTTACTATTAGGGTTTGGTTTACGTTTGAGGTTAGGGTTAGGGATCAAATTAGCATTCGGATTAGGGTTAGTGTAATAATTGGATTAGGTATAGGGTTCAGGGTAGGTTAGGCTAATTGAAAGGTTTGTGGAAAGCGATAGGGTTAGGGTTAAGCCTAGCATTAGAATTATGGTAAGGGTTATGTTTAGGGTAATGGATACAGTTAGAGTTAAAGTTAGGGCTAGGGTTATAGTTAAAATTAGGTCTTGTGCTAGGGTTAAGGTGAGGGTTAGAACTAGGATTAGGTTTAGGGTTTTGTTTAGCATAAGGGTTAGGTTCTGAGCTATGGTTATTGCTCGGCTGAGAGTTCAGTTTAGAATTAGTTCTAGGGATAGGATTATGGTAAATTTTGGGTTAGGGTTGGTATTAGGGTTAGACCTAGGTTTAGTGTTAGGGTCAGAATAAGGATCAGGGTTAGGGTTAGGGTTTGGGATTGTGTTAGACATAAAACAAAGGCTAGGTTTAGGACTATTAATAGGGTTAGGGTTTTGGTTAGTTTAAAGACTAGAGATTGGTCTAGGGCTACTCTTCAGTTTAGGATTTTGCTTAGGGTAAGGGATTGATTTAGATCTAGGATTAGGGCTAAGTTTAGTGTTAGAGTTAGAGTTAAAGCTAGGTTTAGGGCTCGGTTTAGGGCTAGATTTGTATTAGCGTTAGGGCTAGGATTAGGGCAATGGCTAATGTAAGAACTAGTGTTTCCATTAGGGTTAGTTTTAGGGTTAGGGTTAGGTGTAGTTTGAGTGTTAGTGTTAGGTTTAAGCTTAAGGTGATATTTATAGCTACGGTTCTTGTTAGGATAGGAGTCAGGGTCAGGGTTACTTTTAGGGTTAGCATTAAGAGTCAAATTAGGGCTATTGTTAATGTTAGTGTTCGGCTTGAGTAGGGCAGTGTTTATATCTAGGGTGAGTGTTAGCATATGAGTCAATGTCAGGGTTAGTTTTAAGGTCTGGCTTAGGACTCAAATTAGGGCTAGGTTTAGGTGTAAGTGTAGTGTTAGTTTTGTGTTTAAGTTAAGGTTTAAGGATAAGACTATTTATCCATTTTGGTTTACTGCTAGGATTGGGTTAGGGCTAGTTTTACTATTATCATTAGTGTTAGGGCTAGTGTTATAGGCTTTGGCTTAGGTTTAAGGTTAGATTTAGAGTTATGATTAGGGATGGGACTAACTTTTGGGCAACTGTTAGGGCTAGTGTTAGTTTTATGGTAGCAGATAGGGATAAAACTAGGGCTAGGGCTAGGGCAAGAATTAGAGTTGGTCTTAGGGCTAGGGTTAGGATAGGGTTAGAGATAGAGCTAAATTAGGGCTAGGATTAGGGCTAGGTTTTGTGTTTAGCTTAAGCCTATGGTTTGGGTTAGGGTTAGGTTGAAATTTGGGGTAAGAGATGACATTATAGGTAGATTTAGAGGTTGGGTGAGGGTTAGAATTACTGTTAGGTATAGGGCTAGACATAGGGTTATGATTAAGGCTAGGTTTAGGACAAGAATGAGGGCTAGGTGTGTTTATAGGGGTAGGTCTAGGATTAGGGCCAGGGCTAATTTCAGGTCCAGAATTATGGTTAAAGACAATTTTAGGTTTAGGTTTATGGCTAAGTCTAGGCTAAGGTTTAGGTGTTGGGTTATGGTCAAGTTTAGAGCTAGGGATATTATTAGGGTCAAGGTCTGAGTTAAGGTTTGAGGTAGGTTAAGGTTTCAATTTTGGGCTTGAATTAGTTTTAGGATTAGCGTTATTTTAATGATAGTGTTAGGTATAGGATTCTGTTTAGGTTTAGGCTAATGGAACAATAACGAATCAGGATAGGGTTAGATTTGTGCTTAGGGTTATCATTAAGGTTTGGGTTATCATTATGTTAATGGATAGAGTTAGAGATCAGTTTAAGGCTAAAGTTATGGTTACAATTAGGACTAGTGTTAGGGTTAGTTTAGGTTTAAAGCTAGGGTTAGGTCTCTGGTTATGGCTAGGTTTGGGGTTATGTTGGAGCTAGGGTTAGGGTTAGAGCTAATGTAAGTACTAGGTTTAAGTTCAGGGCTAGTTTTAGGGTTTGAGTGCTAGGTTTAGTGTTAGGGTTAGGTTTACAGATATGGTGATGTTTAGAGGTAGAAGTGTTAGGATCAGTGTCAGGTTCAGGGTTAGTTTTAGGGTTTGGCTTCCAAATCAAATAAGTCTAGGTTTACATCTAAGTGTAAGGTTATGGTTTGGTTTAGGTTAATGTTTAGGGTTAGAACTATTGCTCAGTTTTGTTTTAGGGCTAGGGCTAGCGTTAGGTCTCATTTTAGGATTAGTGTTATGGTTTGGGCTAGTGTTAGGTTTAGACTTAGGCTTTGGGTTAAGGCTTGTTTTAGAGGTACGTTTTGCCTAATGTTAGTGCTAGGGATAAGTATTGAGAAAGGATTAGCACTAGGGTTAGGGCTAGGGTTAGGTTTATGGTAAGGGATAGGGTTAGCATGAGTGATAGGGCTAGTATCAGAGAGTTCGTCTTAGGGCTAAGGTTAGGGTTAGGTTTACGAATAGGGCTAAATTACGGCTAGGGTTATGTTAGGGCTAGGGTTAAGGTTAGTTTTAATATTAGGCTTAGGCATCAAGTTAGGGTTAGATTTAGAGTTAGATTTTGATCTAGGGTTAGTGCTAGGCCTAAGGATAAGGCAAGGGTTGCCACTAGGGTTAGGGTTAGAGTTAGGGTTTAATTTAGGCTAAGGGATGTGGTTATAGCTAGACTTAGGGCAAGGGCAAGGGTTAGTATTAGGGTTAAAATAGGGTTAGAGTTATGATTAAGGCTATGTTTAGGGCTAAGATGAAGAATAGGATTTGTTTTCCGGTTAAGTATAGTCTATTAGAGCTATGGCTAATGTTAGGTCTTGGGTTACAGTTAGGGATAGATTTAGAGTTAGGTTTATGGCTTGGTCCAGTGTAAGGGTTAGGTTTTGGTTAGGGTCAGATTTAGATCTAGGGTTATTTTTAGAATCAGGGTCAAGATTAGGGTTTGGGTTAAGTTAGTGATTAGGTGCAGGGCTCAAATTAGTGTTAGATTTAGGGTTAGTGTAATGTATATGGTTAGGGTTAGGCCTAGTGTTATCAGAAGGGTTAGGGTTATTGTTAGGGTAATGTATAGGGTTAGCCCTAAGGTTAGGGCTAGAGTTATGTATAAGATTAGGGCTAATGTTTGGGTTAGGGTTAGGTTTAAGTTTAGGGTTAAAGTTAGATTTAGGACTAAGATTAAGGCTAGGTTTTGGGTTATGTTAGAGTTAGGGTTAAGGCTACCACTAATGTGTGAATTAGGTTTATGACTACAGCTAGTTATAAGTTTAGAGTTAGATCTAGTTCTAGTGTTAAGGTTAGGTTTATGGTGATGATGATGTTTAGAGCCAGGGCTAATGTTCGGGTCAGTGTCAGGGTCAGGGTTATTTTTGAGGTTAGGGTTAGACTATAATTAGTGATAGGATTAGGGCTAGGTGTAGTGTTATGATTTGTTTTTGGTTAAGGGTTAAGGTTAGGGCTATGACTTGGTTTGTTTTATGGCTAGGGTTAGGGTTAGTGCTAGTTTTATGATTAGTCTTAGGGTTAGGGCTATTATAAGTGTGAGATTTAGGGTTAGGTTAAGGATTAGGGATAAGAGTAGAGTTATGGATAAGTTTAGACTTAGGGTTAGGCTTAAGTTTAGAGTTAGGTTTAGACCTAGGTTTTTTGATAGTGCTAAGTATAGGTCTAGGGTAGGGCTACGTTTAGGGCTAGGTATATGGTGATGGTAAGGGATAAGGTAACAACTAGGTATAGGGTTAGTGTGAGAGTTAGAGTTAGTCTTAGTACTAGGGTTAGGGTTAGGGATAGGGCTAAATAGGGGTTGGATTAGGGCTAGGGTTAGTGTTAGGGTTAGGCCTAGGGTTACGGCTAGGTTTAGTGTTAGGTTTAGTGTTAGGTTAGGTTTAGGGTAAGGGATGGCAATAAAGCTAGTGATAGGACTAGGATGAAAATTAGGGTTAAGGTTAGGGTAAAGGTTAGGGTTACGGTTATGCTTAAGGTGAGGTTCCTTGATAGGATGTGCCCTAAGTTTTGTATTAGGTTTAGGGCTTGATTAGAGCTAGGGCTAATGTCATGTATAGGGTACTGTTAGGGAGAGTTTTAGGGTTAGGTTTATGGCTATATTTATTGTAAAATTTAGGTTCTTGTTAGGATCAGGTTTAGCGCTGTCGGTATTATTAGAGTCAGGGTTAAGTTTAGAGTTGGGCATAGGTTAAGGTTTAGGTTTAGGGGTCAAATTAGTCTTATATTTAGGGATTCGGTAAGGACACAGTTAGATTTATGGTTCAGGTTAGGTTTAGGTTATAGATAGGATTAAGGCTAGTTCTAGGATTAGGTTTCCGCCTAGGGTTAGCATAAGGATTATAGTTATCTTAGGGTAATGAATAGGGTTAAAGTTAGGGTTAGGGCTAGGGTTACGGTTAGGATTAGGTCTAGGTTTAGGCTTAGGTTTATATTTAGGTCTAGGGTTATTGTTAAGAATAGCTTTAGGTTTAATGCTAAGGTAAGGGCTTGGATTAGGGCAAGGTTTTGTGATAGGTTAGAGCTATGGCTAATGTAAGAACTAGTGTAATGATTAAGACTAGTTTATGGTTAATGTTAGGGCTAGATGTAGCTTCAGGGTTAGTTTTAGGGTTAGGGTGAAGTTTAGAACTAGGGTTAATGTTAGTGTCAAGGACAGTGTTCAGGTATGGTAATGGTTAGGGTTAACGGCGAATTAGGACTCGGGTGAGATCTAGAGGTAGGGTTAGAGTTTGGGTTAGGTTAAGGGTTATTGTTAAGGCTAGGTCTAGTTTGTCTTTAGGTCTAGAGCTATTGTTATGGCTAGATTTCGGATTAGGTTAGGTCTAGGGCTAGTGTTAGGGTTAGGTTTAGGTGTAAGGTTACCAGTAGGGCTAGTGTTAAGGTTCAGTTTAGGGTTAGGTTTAGATTTAGAGCTAGGATTAGTGTTAGAGTCAGAATAATGGTCAGGGATAGGGTTAGGGTTCGGTTTATGGTTATATATAGAATGAAGGCTAGGGTTAGAACTAGTTATAGAGTTAGGTTTTGGTTAGGCTAAGGATTAGTGCTAAGAATATGGTTAGCATTAGAGTGAGGGTTTGGCTTAGGGTAAGCGATAGGATTAGACCTAAGGTTAGGACTAGGGTTAGAGTTAGGTTTATGGTTAAAGCTCGTGTTAGGGCTTGGATTAGGACTAATTTTGTATTAGGTTTAGGGCTAGTGTTATGGTTATGGCTATTGTAAGAAATAGGGTTACGATTAAGGTTAGTTTTATGGTTAAGTTTAGGGCTAGGCCTATTGTTAGGGTTAGGTTTAAGGTTAGGGTGATGTTTAGAGCTAGATTTAAGGTTTGGATTTGATTCAGGTTAATGGTTAGGTTTAGGGTTAGGTTTAGGTTTCAAATTAGGGCTAGGGTTAGAGCTGGTGAAGGGTTAGGGTTTGGCCTAGTGTAAGGGTTAGTGTTAGGTGTATGGCTCAGTTTTGTTTTAGGGCTAGGGCTAGGGTTAGGGTTAATTTTAGGAATAGCATTAGGGTTAGAGCTAATTTTAGTGTTAGGCTGAGGATTCAGTTTAGGGTTAGTTTTAGAGATAGGCTAAGGATTATGACTAGGATTAGGGCTTGGGTTAGGGTTATGGTAAAGGATAGAGTTAGCTTTAAAGATAGGTTTTGATCTATAATTCTGTGCTAGGGCAAGTGTTATGACTAGGGTTAGGGTTTGCGTTAGGGTTACGGTAAGGTGTAGGGTTAGAATAGGGATAGGTCTTGGGTGAGAATGATAGTTAATCTTAATTCTAGTATAAGAGTTAGGGTTAGGAATAGGTCTATATTGGGGCTAGGATTAGGGCTAGGTTTAATATTAGGTTTAGGGCTAGAGTTATGGTTATGATTAAGGCTAGGGCTAGGGTTAGGGTTAGTGTAAGGTTAGGGTTTAAGCTACGGTTAGGGCTAGGGGGAGTGTTATGTTAAGTGTTAGGTCTTGATTAGGGTTATGGTTATGACTATGGTTAGGGTTGGGGTTAGGGCTAGGGTTTTCTTTAGGGTTAGGGCTAGTTTTAGAGTAATGTATTGGATTAGATATAAGATTAGGTTTAAGAATAAGTTTAGATTATGGTTAAATTTAGGTTCAGGGGTAGGATTAGTTTTTATCTTTGGTATGGTTTAGGGTTAAGTTTATGGCAAGGGTTAGGTTTAGGGTTAAGGTGAGCGTTAGGTTTAAGATTAGGGTTATGAATAGTGTTAGGTTTAGGGCTAGTGTTATTATTAGGGTTAGGGTTAGGTTTAGGGTAATGTTAGGTTTAGAGCTAGGGTTAATACTAGGGTTAAGTTCAGGATTAGGGCTAGGTTTAAGTTTATGTTTACGAATAGGCCTACGATTTTGTTTAGGCTAAGGGTTAGAATTTGAGCTAGGGTTCTGTCTAAGTCGAGGGTTTGGGTTAGGGCTACATTTAGGATTATGGTTATTTTTAGGGTAGGTTTAGGTATCAGAATAGTGCTAGGTTTTGTGTTAGGTTTAGGCCCAGGGTTAAAGCTATGTGTAATGTAAGATCTAGGGTTCTGATTAGAGCTAATTTTAGGGTTAGGGTTATGGCTATGTCTAGTGTTAGTTTTAGGTTTTGGGTTAGGTTCAGGTTTATAGCTAGGTTTAGTGTTAGTGATAAGGTCAGTGTTCAGGTTAGAGTTAGGTTTAGGGTGAAAGCCAGAATTAGGACTAGGTTTAGGTCTAGGGATAGGGTTAATGTTCGCTTTAGGTTAAGGATTACGTTAGGGCTAGGGCTCAGGGTTATTTTAGGTCTAGGTCTAGAATTATGGCTATATTGAGGATTAGGCTTAGGTCTAGGGCTACTGTTAGGCTTAGTTTTAGGTATAAGTTTACGGGTAGAGCTAGTTTTAGTGTCTGGTTTAAGGTTAGGATCAGATTTAGACTGAGGGTTTGTGTTAGGGTCATGATTTGAGTTAGGTTTAGAGCTAGAATGAGGGCAAGGGTTAGAATTAGTAATAGGGTTAGGGTTTGGATTAGAATATGGATTAGGATTAAGACTAAGTTTATCATTATGGGTATGGTTTGGCTTAGGGTAAGTGATATAGTTTGAGGTAAGGTTAGGGCTAGCATTAAAGTTAGGTTTACATGTAGGTTTAAGACTCAGACTAGGGCTAGTGTTTCTGTTAGGATTAGGGAGTATCAAAGAAATCTGACCAAATAATTTGGGGAGGTAGATCAGTACATGTATATTTCCCTGTTATCTCCAACAGTACTTTTGGATAAAGATGTTTTTGCATGCTTCAGCTTTGGTAAACTTTCACAAGGAAGAAACCAGAGTGCCCACATAGAACTGATGGAGTGTGTGCAGTTTTAAGCAGAGAGCACCAAAACTGTTTGATTTCAAGTTCCATTTCCATTTACCCGTATAGGTCAAAATGAAGGAAATCTTAAAATACAAACTGTTCCTGAGAGCAAACCATTGAAGGGATAGGGCCCAGACCTGGGGAAAATAGTGAGGTTAAGTAAAAATCAAATTATGCCAAATATCAAATGAATTTGAACAAAAAAATCACTCTAACACTGTATCTAACCCAACCCTAAACTAACTCTAACCTGTTTAGAGTATCTATGATCATAGAAGCCCCAAACTTGGGGAGCCTAAAGGGACAACTTAACAGATGAATCTTGTGCAGTATCAAACAAATTTGATGAAAATTGGGGGAGGTGTTTTAGTACATTCATATTTTCCTGTTTTTTTTTTTTTCTTAAATTGCTCATGGATCAATTGTTTTTCATGCTTCAGCTTAAGGTAATTTCACAAAGAAAAACCAAAGACTGCCCACACAGGGATGATTGAGTGTGTGAAGTTTCATGCAGCTAGCAGCAACTCTGTTTGATTTCCAGCTCCATTGCATTCACACCTATAGTCCCTAATTAAGTGAAACCTAAAAATTCAAACTGTTCCTGTCATTGAACCACTGAAACTTGAAGGCCCAAACTTTGGGAGCCTACTAAGGCTAGGTCAAGGATGAATCCTCTATAGTATCAAATTAATCCAGCCAAAATATTTGAAGCTCTTTCATTTCATGGGTATTCTGCTTGCTCCTAATGCACCCAGAGATGAAGCTGTTACTTTCTACTTCATCTTATGACTACTTCCATGGCAAACACCAGATTATGCTCATTGAAAATTGATGGAGTGTGTGATTACTCAAGCAGCTAGCCCAAACCCTGTTTGATTTCCAGCTTTACTTCATTCACCCCTACATGGAAATAAAGAAGAGAAACATGAAAATTGAAACTGTTCCTGAAAGCAAACCCTTTATGTATGAGGCCCAAACATTTGGAGTATAGTCAAAATAAAAAAAAGATGAATTCTGCACAGTATTATAGATATTTGAAAAAAAACAAAAGTAACACTTATCTTAACAATAGGTCTAATCCTGATCCTAACACTAACCCTAACACTAACTTTAACCTGTTTAGAGTCCCTTTAATCCCAGAAGTCCAACACTTGGGGAGCCAAGTTGGGTAAGTGAACAGATGAATCTTTCAGAATATCAAAGAAGTGTGACCAAATAATTGGGGAGGTAGTTCAGTACATTCATATTTCCCCGATTTCTTCTAAAGTGCTCTCACATAAAGTTGCTTTGCATGCTTCAGCTTAGGGCTACTTTTACAAGGAATAATCCAGAGAATGCCCATAGAAAACTGATTGAGTGTGTGAGGTTTTAAGTAGTTAGCACCAACCCTGTAGGATTTCCAGCTCCATTTCCATTTACATGCATAGGTCAAAATGAAATGAAAACTTAAAATACAAACTGTTCAGGAGAGCAAAAACTTGATGTAAGAAGTCCAAACCAAAAGAATATAGAAGGATAGTTCAAAGATGAATCTTGCCCAGTATCAAAGAAATTTGAACAAAACTAAATCTAACAAAATATTAGCTGTAAATCTAGCCCTAAACTAATAAAAAATAGAACCAAACCTGTTTAGAAAACCATTGATCAGAGTATTACCCAAATAAAGGAGCCCAGAGGGGCAAGCTAAGAGATGAATCCATTGAAGTATCAAAGAAATCTGACCAAATAATTGGGGGAGGTATTTCAGTATGTGCATATGCCCCTGTTTTCTCCTAATGTGCTCTTGGATAATTTATTTTTTTCATGCTTTAATTTAAGATAAACCTAACCGCAACCCTATCCCTAACCCTAACTCTAACACTAACCCTAATCCTAACCCTTACTTTAACTCTAACACTAACCCTAACCCTAAGCCTAACCCTAAACCTAACCCTAAATCTCACACTAACCCTAACCCTACCACTAACACTAATACAAACCCTAAACCAAACTCTAATCCTATGCGAAACACTAATCCTTAACCGAACCCTAACTCTTACCATAAAACTAACCAAAAGCTAACCAAAAATTTACACGTAACCCTAACAATAAACCTAGCCCTAACCCTGACAAGAACCCTGACCTGAACCCTAAATCTAACCCTAACTAAATCCCACACCCTAACCCTAATACAAACACAAACCCTAACCCTAAACTTAACACAATCCCTAACCCAAACCACAACCCTAACCCTAACTCTTACCTAACCCTAAACCTAACCAATACCTTAACACTAACCCTAAACTTAACACTAAACCTAACACTAACCCTAACCCTAACATGAACCCTAACACTAACCGTAACACTATCCCTAACCCTAACTCTGATCATAAACGTAACATTAACCCTATATCTAAGATAACCAAAACACTAACACTAACCCTAACCCTAAGCCTAAACCTAACACTAACCCTAACCCTAAGCATAACCCTAACACTGACACTAACTCTAATCGTAACTCTACAATGAACCTTAACCCTAATATGAACCTAACCCTAACACCAACCCTAACTCTAACCCTAACTCTATCACTAAAACTATTCCTAACCTTAGCACTAAAACTAAACCTAACCGTAACCCTAACACTAACCCTAACCAACCCTAAACCTAATGTTAATCCTAAAAGTAACCCTAATCTAACCCTATCCATATCACTAAACCTAATCCTAACACTAAAACTAACACTAATCCTAACAACAACATAAAACCTTACCCTAATCCTAACCGTAACCATAAACCTAACCCAAACACAAACCCTAAAACTAACCCTAGCACTAACTGTAACCCTAACACTAATATTAGCACTAAAGCAATCTTCAACCCTAACCCTAACCTTAACTGTAAGCCTGTCCCTAACACTATCCCTAAACCTAACTCTAAATTTAAGTCTAACAGTAACCCTAACCCTAACAGTAACCCTAACCCTAACCCTAAAACTAACACTAACCCTAACACTAACCCTAAACCTAACCCTAACCCTAACAATAACTATATCCATAACCCTTAAACAAACCCTAAACCTAACTGTAACCTTAAGCAAAACACTAATCCTAACCCTAAACCTAACCCTAGCTGTAACACTAACTGTAACCCTAAGCAAAAATTTACACCTAACCCTAATATTATACCTAGCCTAACCCTAACATGAACCCTAACCATAAACCTAACAGTAACCCTAACACAAATGAACACCCTAACCCTAAACCTAACACAAACACTAATCCTATTTCTAACCCTAACACAAACCCTAAACCAAATCACAACCCTAACCCGAACCTTACCCTAAACCTAACCCTTACCTAACTCTAACCCTAACTATAAAACTAACCCTAACACTAAACCTAACCCTAACCTTAACACTAATCCTAAACCTAACTGTAACCCTAACGCTAACCGTAACACTAACATTAACCTTAACCCTTAATATCTCTAAAACTTGATTAGCACATTCACTGGCGGGGTGATTGGTCAGTACAAAAGGGGTACTCATATGAACAGATTGGTTTAAGCCAAGAGGGGTGTACGTGCTGACCTACAAGATTTTCCCAATTTGTTATTAACCAACATAAACTCCTGGAAGAGTTATCTGACATCCCAAGTATTTCCCTGTCTCATGCTGATTGGTGGCTACTAGGGGGCTGCTATGGATCCCCAACTGGCCTGACTGAGTCAGGGACACCTGGTGCAGCAGATCTCTCCTGTTATTTGTAGATAAACAACTTAGCAGGGTGAGAATGGGCCAATGAGTGCTTTGTGGGTTTTTCCAAGGACAAAGGCCATGTCCCTTCCTTGGACATGCTTTGCTCTGAGATAGAGGCTGGTTTTTCAAACCATGGCCCTATCCCTAACCCTACCCTAACCTAAAACCTAGACCTGACATTAGCCCTTTCCCTATCTTTAATCCTAGTTCTAAACCTAGAATTAATCCTAACCCTAATTTTAACGCTAGCCCTTACCATAAATTTATTATTTATCCTAGCACCAAACATAGCTGTAACATCATACCTTACACTAACCCTAATTCTAACCCTAACCCTAGCCCTAAACTTAGGCCTAAGTCTCACTAACCCTACCCCAAACCATATCTCTATTACTAGTCCTAATCCTAGCCCTCATTCTAGCTCTAACCCTAACTCTAACCATGTCCCTTATTCTGAACATAACACTAACCCTAGGTCTAAACCTGACACTAACCCTAAAGCAAACACTACCCCTACCTCTATTGTTAGACCTATACATAAATCTAACAGTAACACTAACACTAGACCAAACCTAACCTTAAATAGAGTCATAAATCTAGACTTAGCCCTAAATAAATACCTAGCACTAGCCCTAAAAATAACCGTTAACCTAACGTAAAGACTAACTCTATCCCTAAACCAAACGCTAGCCATAAATCTGGCCCTCACCCTAAGCCTATCCCTAACCCGACAATGACAGTTACCCCAAAACAAACCCTAGATCTAAATCTTATCCTAACCCCAAACCTAACTAGGACACTGGACTTATCCATAACCCTAACCCTAAAACTATCCATAACCATATCCTTAGCTCTTACATTACCCATAGCCCTAAAGACAGCCATAAACCTCACACAAAACATTGCCCTTATCCTAGCCATAAACCTAATGTAAAGACTAACTCTATTGTAACCCTAACCATGAGCCTAGTCCTAACCCTAAACCTAACCCTCACCCTAACCCTAATTCTAACTCAAACTCTAACTTTAATCTAAACATTACCCTAACACTAAACCTAACATTAGACCTCACTCTAAACCTAACCCTTACATTAGCCCTAATCCTAGCTCAAATGCTAAAACTTACCCCAAAACTAACCCTGACTCTAACCCTAGGCCTAAACCTAACCCTATCACTAATTCTAACCTTAACCCTAGCTGTAACCTTACTTCTAACCCTATCCATTGCCCCAAAGATAAGCCTAACTCAAATGCTAATCCTAGGCCTAATGCTAACACTATTGCTAACACTAACCCTATTCCTTACTCTAAACCTAACCAGAACCCTTAACCTAACCCTATCAATTACCCTAACCCACACCCTAACCCTATCCCTAAAGCTAATTCAAGCCTTAACCCTAAATCTTAACCTAAGCCAAACCCTACTCAAACCCTGACCTTAATATTACACCTACCTTAAAACTGACCCTTAACCTAAACTTAACCCTTACACTAGACCTAGCCATAACCTAACCCTAAAATTAACCATAACCATAAATTCAGACCTGACATTAGCACCAGTCCTAATCCTAGCCCTAAACTTAACACAAACAGTAGTCCTCATCTTAGGCAGATACCTAGCCTTAATCCTAACCCAAACCCTAACTCTTGTCCTATCTCTAATTTTAACCCTCACCCTAGACCTGAACTTAGGTATAACCCAATCATTGCCCATAACCATATCACTAAACCTAACCCCAACACTATCCATATCTCTAGCCCTAACCATAGGCATAACCCTAACACTAACCCTAGCCCTAATCCTAGCCCTAATTTAGCCCTAACCATACCTCTACCCCTAACCTTGGCCTAAGACTAACTCTAACTCTCCCCCAGCACTATTTCTAGTTCTAACCCTATCCATCACAATAAACATAACACAAGCCCTAACCTTAGCCCTAACCCTAGCCCTAGACTCTACCCTAGATCTAACCATAACTCTACATTTGACACTAACCCTAAGCCTAATCCTAAACCTACAATCAGACCTAACACAATTGCTAATCCTAAAACCAGCTGTAAACTTAGCCTTATCCCTTAAACAAAACCTAGACATTGTCCTAACCCTAAATGTTAACCTAAACCAAAACCTAACCCTAAACCTAGTCATAACATTCCAGCTCTAATTCAGGTCCTTGTCCTAAAATTAACCCTGAACCTGACTTATATTCTAACACTAACGTTAGTTCTAAATATCACACTAATCCTAAAGAGAGTGCTAACACTAGATCTAGACCAAATACTAACTCTAATCATAATCTTAGTTCTTATATTAGCCATAGCCCTAACCCTAGCCCTATAGCTAACAGAAAAACTAGCCCTAATCTGAGCCCTAACACGAGAAGTAAATCTAAACTAAACCTAAACGTAGCCTTAGCCCTAAAACTAACCCTAAACATAGCCCTATCCCTAGCTCTAACACTATCAATTACCCTAAGCCAAACCCTATCCATAATGCTAACCTTAGTCTTAATCCTAATCCATAGCCTAATCTAAACCCTAATCCTATTACTAGTCCTAACTTTAGCCCTCAATCTAGCTCTAACCCTAACTCAAATCCTTACCCTAACACAAACCCTTGGTCTAAATCTGACCTCACCCTAAACCAAAATCTAAAACTAGCCCTACCAGTAAACTTATATGTAAACCTAAACCTAACTCTAGCCCTAGACCTAAGCCTAATCCTTAATATAGCCATAACTCTAGACCTAGAACTAAAAAGAACCCTGAGCCCTAGCCCTAACATAATCCTTAACCTAAAGCAAACACTACCCATATCCCTAGACCTAACTCTAGTCCTAATTCTGGCTTTCACCTTAAAACTAACTTGAACCTGAACACTGACCCTAACACTAACATTAAACCCAGCTCTAAACCTGAATCTAACTGAAAACCTTAACATAACACTAGACATAGCCATAACTCTAACCCTAAAACTAGCTCTAATCAGAACCCTAGATCTGTCATTACACATAGCCTTAACCCTGGGCCTAAACCTAACACAAAACCTAGCCCTAATCTGAGGCCTAACCTACCCTAAGCATAACCATGATCCTAAATGTAGCCCTAACCCTAACCCTCGCCTTACACATAACTTAGCTCAAAGCCTAACCCTTACCCTAAACATAACCCAAGCCCTATTCCTAAACAAAAACCTAATCTTAGCCCTAATCCTAACCTTAAACCTAGTACTAACACTAGCTCTAACAGTAAAATTACCCTAACCCTAAACCTAATGATAACCCTTGCCCTAAACCTAACCCAATCCCTAACCCTAATCATAAACCTAACCCTCAACCTAACCCTAAACCTAAATCTTTCCATAAACTTAACCCTAAACCTTACCATAATTCAAAACTAAACCTATCCCTAAACCTATATTTAACCATAACATAAACTTAACCCTAAACCTAATCTAACATCTAATCCAATACATTACTCTAAAACTAACGCTAACCTTAATGAAGACCCTAGCCCTAAATCCAACCCTAACCATAACCATAATCGTAACCCTAGCCCAGACCTAACACTAAAACTAACACTTCCACTAGCCCTAACCATAGATTAATCCCTAACCCTTACCCTAACCCTAACACTAGCCCAATCCGTAACCATAATGCTAACTCTAGCCCTAGCCCTAACACTAAACCTAGCCCTTATCCTAGTCCTAATTTAGCCCTATTCCTAACACTAACCCAAACCCTAGAATTAAGTCTAACTATAATTCTCAGACAATACCTATCCCTACTTCTAACCCTATACTTACTGTAACCCTAACCCAAGCTCTAATCCTAGTCGTAACCCTTGCACTATTCTTAGGTCTAGGCCTAACTCTAGATCGAAACCTATCTCTAAAACCAAACCTAAACCGATGCCTCAGCCTAACCCTGAAACTAGTTCTAACCCTAATGCTAATTCTAAAATAGCCCTAATCCTAGCCCAAGCCCTAAAACAAAACGGAGCCATACCCCTAACACTAACCCTTACCTGAGAACAAACCCTAACACTACACCAGCCCTAACCCTAGCCCTAATTTGACACCTAATCTTAACCCTATACATAACCATGACCCTGACACATATCCAAACACTAAACCTAGCTCTAAACATCACCCTAACCTTAAACCTAAACCTAACACTAGACCTAGCCCTAAACCTAACCCTAAAACTAACCCTAATAGTAACCCTAATTCTTACAATAGCTGTAACCATAACACTAGCCCTAACCCTAATACAAAACTAGCCCTAATCCAAGGCTTAACACAAGCTTTAACCCTAAACATAACCCTAGCTCTAGTCCTAACCATAACTTTAACTCTATTTCTTACCCAAGCCAAACCTCACCCTAATGCTCACCGTATTCTTAGCACTAATCCATAGCCTTACCAAAGCCTAACTATATAACTAGCCCTAACCCTAGCCTTCATCCTAGATGTAACCAAATCCCAAACCCTAACCCTATCCCTGACCATTGTTCTGACCCTAACACTAATCTTAGGTCTAAATCGAAACCTAAAACTAAACCAAAACCTAACACTAGCCCTACTGGTAACCTTATATCTAAACTAACCCTAACACTATCCCTAGACCTAAACCTACTCCTAAATCTTGCCATAACTATAGCTTTAGTCCTAAAGACAAAATAGACCTAGCCTTAACAATGACCCTTAACTTAAACCAAACTTTAACCCTACCTCTAGACCTAACCCTGGTCCTAATTCTGTCTTTAACACTAACCATTACCCTACCCGAGCACTGTCAGTGACACTAACACTAACCCTAGTTATAAACTTAACTTTAACACTAAAAATAACCCTAAAACTACACCACAAAACTAGTCTTAATCATTACACTAGTTCTTACATTAGCCATTGCCCTAACCTATCACAAACATAGCCTTAATCCAAGCCCTACCTTAGCTTTAACCTTAAAGATAACCCTAACAATAACCCTAGCCCTAACCATAACCCTAAGCCTAACCCTAGATCAAATCCTAACCATAAATCTAGCCCTAGGCATAAACCTAAACCTATTTCGAATTCTAACCATTTCATTAACCTTAACCTAACATGAATCCTAAATATAACCCTACCATTACCCTAATCCTAATCCGAAAATTAATTCACGCCCAAACTTGAAACCTTAACCTATCCCAAACCCTAACCCAGACCTTGACCCTAATAATACCCCTAGATCGAAACTTGACTGTAACCCAACACCTAACCCTTCGCCTAGATGTAGCCATAAACCTCATCCTAAAACTATCTTTAACCATAATTCCGGAACTAAAATTATCCCTCGCCCTAATCTAAGCCCTAATTCTAAAAACACACCTAGCCCTCATCCTAGTCCTAAAACTATCCTTAATCATAACCCTAACTCCAACCCTACACCTAACCCTAATTCTAAACCTCACCCTAACTCTAAATCTACCAATAACATCATCCCTTACCCTAAATTTAAACCTAACCCTAACCCTAACCCTAACCCTAGGCTTAAACACAGAACCTAGCCCTAATCCTAGCCCTAATTTAGCTCTACCTATAACCCTATCCTATTGCTAGCCCTAAGAGTAACTCTAACTCTTGCCATAGCCCTATCCCTATCCCTTGTTCTATCCCTATCTGCTACCATAAACCTAACACTAGTCCCAATACTTGCCCTCAAGTTAGTCCCAGCCTAACCCTAACTCTAAATCTAACATTAAACCTAAGCCTAAGCCTAACACTAACACTAGCCCTAACCGTAAGGATAATCATAAACCTAGCCCTAACCCTAATCCTAGCAGTAAACCAAAACCGAGCAATAGACCTTATCCTAAACCTTAACTTAAACCAAACACTAACACTTCACCTAGATCTAAACCTAGCCCTAATTCGAGAATTAAGCCTCACTTTAAAAATAATCTTGATCCACTCACCCTAGTTATATACACTGCCCTAAACTCAAAGCGAACACTGACATTAACAATAGCCCTAATTCGACTCTTAACGCTAACCCTAAAACTAACCCTGACCCTGACTCCTATCCTAACAAGAACTGTAGCTATAAATATCACCTTAACCTTAAACCTAACACTAACACTCAAAGTACACCTAACCCTAACCCTAAAACTAACCCTAATGGAAACCCTAGTTCTTACATTAGCCGTTGCCCTAATCCTAGCCCTAACCCTAATGCATATCTAGCCTTGAACCGAGCCCTAAACCTAGCTTTAACTCTAACTCTAACCCTAACCTTAGCCCTAATCATAGAATAAATCAATCCCTTACCCTAAGTGAAATCCTAAAACTAAGAGTAACCCTAGACTTATCCATAGTCTTCAGACTAACCAAAATCCTAACCCTATTAATAGTCCTAACCCTAGCCTTCATTTTAGCTCTAACACAATCTCAAATACTAACCCTAACCCTGACACTTATTCTGACCCTAACACTAAAACTAGGTCTAAACCTAACACCAACCCTAACCCAAAACTTACCATAATTCTATCCCTAGACCTAACTCTGAACTTAACTCTCTTACACTAAACATAATCCTAAACCTAATCCTAGTTCTGACAGTCACCTTAACACTAACACAAACCTAATCCTAACCATAACCCTAGCCCTAAACTTAATTCTAACTCTATCCATTACCATAAAAATAACCCTTACCATAATGCTACCCCTAGGCTTAACCCTAAACCTATCGCTTTCCCCAAAACTAGCAATTACCCTAAAGCTACTCGGAACCCTAAACCTAACCCAATCATTATGGTAATCATAACCCTAATGCTAATTCGAGCCCTAACCTAACCTCAAACCTAAACCAAACCCTAAAACTGAGCGTGACCCTAATAATTCCCCTAGCTATAAACCTGACTCTTACCCTACCTAACCCTTATGCTATACCTAGCCATAAACTTAATTCAAATACTATTTCTAACCTTAACCATAGACCTGATATTAAGCCTAGGCTTAAACCTGTCCTTAACCCTAACACAAACCCTAACCCTCATATAGCCCTGAACATAGAATTAATTTTATCCCTAACCCACACCCTAGGCATAAACCTAACACTAACTCTAGCCCCAATATTAGCCCTTATTTAGCCCTATCTATAATCCTAACCCTAACTCTAGCCCAAAGACTAATTCTCACCCTAAACCTAACCCTAGTTCTAAATCTATCCCTTATTAGAACCCTAATCCTAGTCCTAATCCTTGGTGTAACCCTATCCCTATTCATAGCCCTGGTCATAATCCTAGATTTAAACCTAACTCTAAATCTAACCTGAACCCTATGCCTAAACCTAAACCTAACACTAGCACTAATGCTAAATCTAATCCTAAAACTAGCTCTAATCCTAGTTCTAACCCTAAAACAAACCGAGTCATAGACATAACCCTAACCCTTAACCTAAACCAAACTCTAACCCTACACCTAGCCCTAGCCATATTCTAATTCTAGTCCTAAACCTAACACGAAAAATAACCCTGACCCTAACACTAACCCTGGCTCTAAACATCATCATCACCGTAAACTTCAACCTAACACTACACCTAGCCCTAACCCTAACCCTATAACTAGTGCTAATCTTAACCCTACTTCATAGATTAGCCATAGTCTTAACACTAGCCCTATTCTAACCCAAAACCTAGCCTTAATCCGAGTCCTAAACCTAGCTTTAACCCTAAACTTAAACCTAAGCCTAACCCCAAACTAGCCTTAATCCTATACATAACCCCAGCTCTATACTTAGGTCTAAATCTATCCATTACCCTATCAGTATCCATAATCTTAAGCTAACCCTAGGCCTAAACTTAACCCTATCCATTACACTAAACCAAACCTAAACCCTAAAACTAACCCTGCCATTACCTTAAAATGAAACCCTAACATAACCCAAACCCTAAACCTGACCCTGACCCTAAATATAACCCTTGATATAAACCTGAATCTTACCCTAAACCTAATCCTTATACTGGACCAAGCCATAAACCTAACACTAAATCTAGCCCTAACTATAACCCTAGAACTGACATTAGTCCTAGCCCTAATAATATCCCTAATGCTAACACAAACCCTAAACATTATCCTATCCATAAACTTAGCCTTAATCATAACCCTAACACTAACTCTGCCCTAACCCTAATACTAACCTTGCCCTAGCCATAAACCTAGCCAAAATCACATCCCTTACACTAAACGTAACCCTAACCCTAACCCTAACCCTTGTTGTCACAACTGCCCTATACTTACCTTTAGCTTTAACACTAGATTGAAAACTAACTTTAAATCTAACCCTAACTCGATGCCTAAGCCTAAAACTAACCCAAACCCTGATACTAATTCTAAAACTAGCTCTAACCCTAGCCATAACTATAACCTTAGCCATAATTTAGCCCTATCCCCAAACCTAACCCTAATCCTAGCCCTAAGAATAACTCTAACTCTAACAATGGCCCTATCACTCATTCTAATCCTCTCCCTTCCCATAAAACTAACCCTATGCCAAATCCTAGTCCTAACCCTTGCCCTATCCTTAGCCCTAGCACTAACCTTAAATAAAAACCTAACTCTTAATTTAACCCTAAACCGAAGCCTAAGCCTAATTCTAAGACTAGCCTTAACCCTAACACTAATCCTAAAATTTGCCCTAACCCTAACCCTAGCCCTAAAACTAAACTGAGCCAAAGCTCTAACCCTAACCCTTAACCTAGACCAAACACTAACCCTACACCTACCGCTAACCCCCGCCTTAATTCGAGTTTTAAGCCAAACCCTAAAGCTAACCCTGACCCTTACTCTGACTATAACACTAAACCATGGTCTAAACATTACCCTAATCCTAACCATAAACCTAACACTAAACCTAGCCCTAAAACATTAAATGTAGCCATAATCATGACCCTAGTACTTACATTAGCCATAACCCTAACCCTAGCACTAACTTACCCCAAACCTAGCCATAATCATAACCATGACCCTAGCCCTGAACTGATTTCTAACTCTATCCATTACCATTACCATAACCATAACCATAACCCTAATGCTAATTTGAGCCCTAAATTTAAACCTTAACCTATCCCAAACCCTAACTCAGAACTTGACCCTAATAATACCCCTAGCTCTAAACCTGACACTAACCCTAAACCTAACCCTTCAAATAGTCGTACCCATAATCCTAACCCTAAAACTATCTTTAAACATAATTCTGGACCTGACATTAGCCCTAGCACTAATTGTAGCCCTAACCCTAAAAAAAGTACCCTATCCCTCATCCTAGCCATAAACCTAGCCTTTATCATAATGCTAACAATAATCATAGTCCTAATCCTAATTATAATCTTCACCCTACCTCTAAACATAGCTAAAAAGCCATCCCTTACCCCAAATTTGGCCTAATTCTATACCTAAACTCTAAAGCCTAACCCTAGGCTTAAACTAAACACTAAACCTAGCCCTAATCCTAGCCCTATTTGAGCCCTATCTCTAACCCTAACCCTAACCCTAGCCCTAAGACTAACTCTCACCCTAGCCCTATCCCTAGTTCTAACCCTATCCTTTACCATAACCCTAAACCTAGCCATAACACTTGCCTTATCCTTAGTTCTCTCCCTAGCTCGAGATCTAACCCTATATCCAAATTTAACCCTAACCCAATCACTAAGCCTAAGTAACACTAGCCCTAATCTAACCCTAGGACTAAAACAAAACCAAGTTTTAGCCTTAACCCTAAACCATAACTTAAACCAAAAACTAACACTACAACTAGACCTAACCCTAGCCCTAATTCGAGTCCTAACCCTAACCTTAACACTAACCCTGACCTTGACTCATATCCTAACACTCACCCTAGCTCTAAACACCACCCTCACCTTAAACTGAACCCTAAAAGTAACCCTAGCCCTAATTCGAGTCCTAACACTAACCCTAACACTCCACCTGACCCTGACTCTTATCCTAATATAAAACTTAGATACACATATCACCCTAACTTTAAAACTAACCCTAACACTAAATCTAACACTAAAACTAACCCTAATGGTAACCCTAGTTCTTACAGTCACCATTGCCCTAAACCTAGCCCCAACCATAACACAGAACCTAACTCTAACCCTTGCCCTAAACCTAGGCCTAACCCAAAGCCTAATGCTAATCCTAGCCTTTATTTAATCCTATCCTAACCCTAAACTTAGCCATAAGACTAACTCTAACTCTTGCCCTAGCCCTAGTCCTACTTCTACCTTTAGCCTTATTCCTAACCCTTGATCTAAGCCTAAGTCTAAATCTAAACCTAACTCTAAATTTAACTTTAACAATAAGCCTAAAACAAACCCTAACACTACCCATATCCATAATGCTAATCGTAAAACTGGCCCTATCCATAGCACTAGCCATAAACCAAAACCAAGCCATAGCCCTAATCCTAACCCTTAACCTAAATCATACGCTAACCCTACAAATAGCCCTAAAACTAAGTCTAAAACTAACCCTGACTCTGACACTGACCGAAACACTAATCCTAGCTCTAAAAATCACCCTTACATGAATAACATTAATAACACTACATCTAGACATAACCTAATCCTAAAACTAGCCTTAATCAAAACCCTAGTTCATAAATTAGTCATTGTCCTATCCATAGCCCTATCCCTAACAAAAATTCTACCCCTAATCCGAGCCCTAACCCTAGGTTTAATCCTAATGCTAGCCCTAACTCTAACCCTAACACTAGCCCTATCCCTAACTCTAACCCTATTACTTACACTAAGCCCAAACCCTAACCCAAAGGCTAATCTGAGTTCTAATCCTAATCCTTAGCCTAACTTAAACTCTAACTATATTACTAGTCTTAACCCTAGCCCTCATTCTACCTCTAAACCTAACCCTGACCCTCATCTGACACTAAGAGTAATCCTAGGTCTAAACCTGACCCTAACCCTAAACCAAATGCTAACACTAGCCCTACTGGTATACCTATACCTATACCTAAGCCTAACACAAGACCTAGACCCAAAGCTAACCCTAAATATAGCTATAACTCTAGCCCTAGACTTAAATAAAAACCTAGCACTAGCTCTACAATAATTCTTTTTTTTTTCTTTTTTTTATTGGTTGTTCAAAACATTACAAAGCTCTTGACATATCATATTTCATACATTTGATTCAAGTGGGTTTTGAACTCCCAATTTTACCGCAAATACAGATTGCAGAATCACGTCGGTTACACATCCACATTTTTACATAATGCCCTATTAGTAACTGTTGTATTCTGCTACATTTCCTATCCTTTACTATCTCCCCTCCCCTCCCCTCCCATCTTCTCTCTCTACCCCATCTACTGTAATTCATTTCTCTTCTTGTTTATTTTCCCATTCCCCTCACAACCTCTTATATGTAATTTTGTATAACCATGCGG
>NW_027288319.1:0-59478 GCF_047511675.1 Marmota flaviventris
GATACCTGTTTGAAACTTGGCCCACTCAATGACTTCTCAGTGGCTCTATTATGCATTGTCCCCTGCTGAAGTATCCCCAAGCAGAGGCAAGGAAGATACACTTTCTTATGTAGGTGTTTGCAGAGCTTCCACAAAACTCCCAAGTTTACTGGAATTTCAGCGAATCTTTTTTCACTTGAGCTTGTTGATACTAGGTAAGAAAGATGAGCATACCAGTTGCATTTGGCTGCCAAAATTTCGTTCTTCTACGTTGAAACATTTGCTTTCAGGAAGACATTGAATTTTGGGGGGTTTCTCATCATTTTAACCTATAGGAATACATGCATTTGGAGCTCTAAATCAAACACTGTTTGTGCCAGCTGCCCTGAAGCTTGACTCCTCAATTAGTTCCCGGTGTGCTCTCTGTGATTGGTTCCCTGGTGAAGTGGTCCTAAGTGGAGGCAAGGAACATTCGCTTTCTAAGAAAGCATTTACAGTGCTTCAACAGAGCTCCAAGTTAACTGGAATCTCTGCAAATAATTACTCACCTGATCTTGATGATACTTGTCAGGAAAGATGAGTTTACCAGTTTGCACTTAGCTACCCAAAATTTCGTTCTTCTAGGTTGAAAAGTTCGTTTGCAGGACGCTTTGAATGTTTAGGTTTCACTTCCTTTTCCCTTATAGGGATACATGCATCTGGAATTATACATCAAACACGGTTTACGCTAGCTGCTTGAAACTGAAACTCATCAACTAGTTCTCAGTGTGATCTCTATGCTTTGTTTTCTGTTGAAGTAACCCTAAGCAGAGGCAAGGGAAAGAAACTTTCATTTGAAAGCCTTTGCAGTGATTCCACAGAACTGTGAGTTTCCTGGATTCTCAGCAAATATTTTTTCACCCTAACTTGTTGTGACTCGACAGCAAAGATAAGTAGACCCGGTTGCATTTGGCTGCCCAAATTTAGATCTTCTAGGTTGAATAGTTCGTTTGCAGGAACACTTTGGAATTGGAGGTTTCACTTCATTTTCCCCCTATAGGGATACCTGGCATTTGGAACTCTAACTCAAACGCGGTTGGTACTAGCTGCATGAAACTTGACTCCCTCAGTTAGTTCTCAGTGCACTCTCTATGCTTTGTTTCCTGTTGAAGTAGCCCTAAGCAGAGGCAAGGAAAATATCCTTTCATTTGAAAGTGTTTGCAGAGCTTCCACAGAACTCTGAGTTTACTGAATCTCAGCAAAATTTTTTCACCGATCTTGATGATACTTGGCAGCAGAAGATGAGTATACCGGTTTCACTTGGCTGCCCAAATTTCGTTCTTCAGGGTTGAAGCGTTCGTTTGCAGGAGCACTTTGAATTTTAAGTTTCACTTCCTTTTCCCTTATGGGGATACATGCATTTGGAACTGTATATCCAACACGGTTTGTGCTAGCTTCTTCAAACTTGACTCACTCAATTCGTTCTCGGTGTGCTCTCTATGCCTTGTTCCCTGTGGTGGTAGCTCAAAGCGGAGGCAAGGAACATACACTTTCATTGAAAGCATTTGCAATGCTGCAGAGAACTCTGAGTTCACTGGAATCTCAGCAAATGTTTATTCACCCGAACTTGTTGGTACTTGGTAGAAAAAATGTGTATACCAGTTGCTCTTGCAGCACAAATTTGTTCTGCTAGGCTGAATCATTCCTTGGCAGGATGACTTGGATTAGTCAGGTTTTACTACATTTTCCCCTATAGGGATACATGCTTTTGGAGATCGAAATCAAACACGGTTTGTGCTAGCTGCTTGAAAATTGACTCACTGAATGAGTTTCTCATTGTGCTCTCTATGCTTTGTTACCGGTTTATGTACACCGAAGCAGAGCAGAGAAAAATAAAACTTTCATTTGAAAGTGTTTGTAGAGCATCACAGAACAGAGTTACTGGACTCTCAGCAGATATTTTTCACCCGATCTTGTTGATACTTGGCAGCAAAACTGAGTAGATGAGTTGCACTTGGCAGCCCAAATTTCGTCATCTTATGTTGAAGAGTTCCTTTGCAGGAACACTTTGAATTTTCAGGTTTAACTTCTTTTTTCCCTATAGGAATACATGCATTTGGAATGCTCAATCAAACACAGTTTGTGATACCTGTTTGAAACTTGGCCCACTCAAATGACTTCTCAGTGGCTCTTTATGCATGCCCCTGCTGAAGTATCCCCAAGCAGAGGCAAGGAAGATACACTTTCTTATGTAGGTGTTTGCAGAGCTTCCACAAAAATTCCAAGTTTACTGGAATTTCAGCGAATATTTTTTCACTTGAGCTTGTTGATACTAGGTAAGAAAGATGAGCATACCAGTTGCATTTGGCTGCAAAATTTCGTTCTTCTACGTTGAAACATTTGCTTTCAGGAAGACATTGAATTTGGGGGGTTTCTCATCATTTTAACCTATAGGAATACATGCATTTGGAGCTCTAAATCAAACACTGTTTGTGCAGCTGCCTGAAGCTTGACTCACTCATTAGTTCCCGGTGTGCTCTCTGTGATTGGTTCCCTGGTGAAGTGGTCCTAAGTGGAGGCAAGGAACATTCGCTTTCTAAGAAAGCATTTTACAGTGCTTCAACAGAGCTCCAAGTTAACTGGAATCTCTGCAAATAATTACTCACCTGATCTTGATGATACTTGTCAGGAAAGATGAGTTTACCAGTTGCACTTAGCTACCCAAATTTCGTTCTTCTAGGTTGAAAAGTTCGTTTGCAGGAACGCTTTTGAATGTTTAGGTTTCACTTCCTTTTCCCTTATAGGGATACATGCATCTGAATTATACATCAAACACGGTTTACGCTAGCTGCTTGAAACTGAAACTCACTCAACTAGTTCTCAGTGTGATCTCTATGCTTTGTTTTCTGTTGAAGTAACCCTAAGCAGAGGCAAGGGAAAGAAACTTTCATTTGAAAGCCTTTGCAGTGATTCCACAGAACTGTGAGTTTCCTGGATTCTCAGCAAATATTTTTTCACCCTAACTTGTTGTGACTCGACAGCAAAGATAAGTAGACCGGTTGCATTTGGCTGCCCAAATTTAGATCTTCTAGGTTGAATAGTTCGTTTGCAGGAACACTTTGGAATTGGAGGTTCACTTCATTTTCCCCTATAGGGATACATGCATTTGGAACTCTAACTCAAACGCGGTTGGTACTAGCGGCATGAAACTTGACTCCCTCAGTTAGTTCTCAGTGCACTCTCTATGCTTTGTTTCCTGTTGAAGTAGCCCTAAGCAGAGGCAAGGAAAATATCCTTTCATTTGAAAGTGTTTGCAGAGCTTCCACAGAACTCTGAGTTTACTGGAATCTCAGCAAAATTTTTTCACCCGATCTTGATGATACTTGGCAGCAAAGATGAGTATACCGGTTTCACTTGGCTGCCCAAATTTCGTTCTTCAGGGTTGAAGCGTTCGTTTGCAGGAGCACTTTGAATTTTAAGTTTCACTTCCTTTTCCCTTATGGGGATACATGCATTTGGAACTGTATATCCAACACGGTTTGTGCTAGCTTCTTCAAAACTTGACTCACTCAATTCGTTCTCGGTGTGCTCTCTATGCCTTGTTCCCTGTGGTGGTAGCTCTAAGCGGAGGCAAGGAACATACACTTTCATTTGAAAGCATTTGCAAAGCTGCAGAGAACTCTGAGTTCACTGGAATCTCAGCAAATGTTTATTCACCCGAACTTGTTGGTACTTGGTAGAAAAAATGTGTATACCAGTTGCTCTTGGCAGCAACAAATTTTGTTCTGCTAGGCTGAATCATTCCTTTGCAGGATGACTTGGATTAGTCAGTTTTACTACATTTTCCCCTATAGGGATACATGCTTTTGGAGATCGAAATCAAACACGGTTTGTGCTAGCTGCTTGAAAATTGACTCACTGAATGAGTTCTCATTGTGCTCTCTATGCTTTGTTACCGGTTTATGTACACCGAAGCAGAGCAGAGAAAAATAAACTTTCATTTGAAAGTGTTTGTAGAGCATCCACAGAACAGAGTTTACTGGACTCTCAGCAGATATTTTTTCACCCGATCTTGTTGATACTTGGCAGCAAAACTGAGTAGATGAGTTGCACTTGGCAGCCCAAATTTCGTCATCTTATGTTGAAGAGTTCCTTTGCAGGAACACTTTGAATTTTCAGGTTTAACTTCTTTTTTCCCTATAGGAATACATGCATTTGGAATGCTCAATCAAACACAGTTTGTGATACCTGTTTGAAACTTGGCCCACTCAATGACTTCTCAGTGGCTCTTTATGCATTGTCCCCTGCTGAAGTATCCCCAAGCAGAGGCAAGGAAGATACACTTTCTTATGTAGGTGTTTGCAGAGCTTCCACAAAACTCCCAAGTTTACTGGAATTTCAGCGAATCTTTTTTCACCTTGAGCTTGTTGATACTAGGTAAGAAAGATGAGCATACCAGTTGCATTTGGCTGCCAAAATTTCGTTCTTCTACGTTGAAACATTTGCTTTCAGGAAGACATTGAATTTGGGGGGTTTCTCATCATTTTAACCTATAGGAATACATGCATTTGGAGCTCTAAATCAAACACTGTTTGTGCCAGCTGCCTGAAGCTTGACTCACTCAATTAGTTCCCGGTGTGCTCTCTGTGATTGGTTCCCTGGTGAAGTGGTCCTAAGTGGAGGCAAGGAACATTCGCTTTCCTAAGAAAGCATTTACAGTGCTTCAACAGAGCTCCAAGTTAACTGGAATCTCTGCAAATAATTACTCACCTGATCTTGATGATACTTGTCAGGAAAGATGAGTTTACCAGTTGCACTTAGCTACCCAAATTTCGTTCTTCTAGGTTGAAAAGTTCGTTTGCAGGAACGCTTTTGAATGTTTAGGTTTCACTTCCTTTTCCCCTTATAGGGATACATGCATCTGGAATTATACATCAAACACGGTTTACGCTAGCTGCTTGAAACTGAAACTCACTCAACTAGTTCTCAGTGTGATCTCTATGCTTTGTTTTCTGTTGAAGTAACCCTAAGCAGAGGCAAGGGAAAGAAACTTTCATTTGAAAGCCTTTGCAGTGATTCCACAGAACTGTGAGTTTCCTGGATTCTCAGCAAATATTTTTTCACCCTAACTTGTTGTGACTCGACAGCAAAGATAAGTAGACCGGTTGCATTTGGCTGCCCAAATTTAGATCTTCTAGGTTGAATAGTTCGTTTGCAGGAACACTTTGGAATTGGAGGTTTCACTTCATTTTCCCCTATAGGGATACATGCATTTGGAACTCTAACTCAAACGCGGTTGGTAATAGCGGCATGAAACTTGACTCCCTCAGTTAGTTCTCAGTGCACTCTCTATGCTTTGTTTCCTGTTGAAGTAGCCCTAAGCAGAGGCAAGGAAAATATCCTTTCATTTGAAAGTGTTTGCAGAGCTTCCACAGAACTCTGAGTTTACTGGAATCTCAGCAAAATTTTTTCACCCGATCTTGATGATACTTGGCAGCAAAGATGAGTATACCGGTTTCACTTGGCTGCCCAAATTTCGTTCTTCAGGGTTGAAGCGTTCGTTTGCAGGAGCACTTTGAATTTTAAGTTTCACTTCCTTTTCCCTTATGGGGATACATGCATTTGGAACTGTATATCCAACACGGTTTGTGCTAGCTTCTTCAAACTTGACTCACTCAATTCGTTCTCGGTGTGCTCTCTATGCCTTGTTCCCTGTGGTGGTAGCTCTAAGCGGAGGCAAGGAACATACACTTTCATTTGAAAGCATTTGCAAAGCTGCAGAGAACTCTGAGTTCACTGGAATCTCAGCAAATGTTTATTCACCCGAACTTGTTGGTACTTGGTTAGAAAAAATGTGTATACCAGTTGCTCTTGGCAGCACAAATTTTGTTCTGCTAGGCTGAATCATTCCTTTGCAGGATGACTTGGATTAGTCAGGTTTTACTACATTTTCCCCTATAGGGATACATGCTTTTGGAGATCGAAATCAAACACGGTTTGTGCTAGCTGCTTGAAATTGACTCACTGATGAGTTCTCATTGTGCTCTCTATGCTTTGTTACCGTTTATGTACACCGAAGCAGAGCAGAGAAAAATAAACTTTCATTTGAAAGTGTTTGTAGAGCATCCACAGAACAGAGTTTACTGGACTCTCAGCAGATATTTTTTCACCCGATCTTGTTGATACTTGGCAGCAAAACTGAGTAGATGAGTTGCACTTGGCAGCCCAAATTTCGTCATCTTATGTTGAAGAGTTCCTTTGCAGGAACACTTTGAATTTTCAGGTTTAACTCTCTTTTTTCCCTATAGGAATACATGCATTTGGAATGCTCAATCAAACACAGTTTGTGATACCTGTTTGAAACTTGGCCCACTCAATGACTTCTCAGTGGCTCTTTATGCATTGTCCCCTGCTGAAGTATCCCCAAGCAGAGGCAAGGAAGATACACTTTCTTATGTAGGTGTTTGCAGAGCTTCCACAAAACTCCCAAGTTTACTGGAATTTCAGCGAATCTTTTTTCACTTGAGCTTGTTGATACTAGGTAAGAAAGATGAGCATACCAGTTGCATTTGGCTGCCAAAATTTCGTTCTTCTACGTTGAAACATTTGCTTTCAGGAAGACATTGAATTTGGGGGGGTTTCTCATCATTTTAACCTATAGGAATACATGCATTTGGAGCTCTAAATCAAACACTGTTTGTGCCAGCTGCCTGAAGCTTGACTCACTCAATTAGTTCCCGGTGTGCTCTCTGTGATTGGTTCCCTGGTGAAGTGGTCCTAAGTGGAGGCAAGGAACATTCGCTTTCCTAAGAAAGCATTTACAGTGCTTCAACAGAGCTCCAAGTTAACTGGAATCTCTGCAAATAATTACTCACCTGATCTTGATGATACTTGTCAGGAAAGATGAGTTTACCAGTTGCACTTAGCTACCCAAATTTCGTTCTTCTAGGTTGAAAAGTTCGTTTGCAGGAACGCTTTTGAATGTTTAGGTTTCACTTCCTTTTCCCTTATAGGGATACATGCATCTGGAATTATACATCAAACACGGTTTACGCTAGCTGCTTGAAACTGAAACTCACTCAACTAGTTCTCAGTGTGATCTCTATGCTTTGTTTTCTGTTGAAGTAACCCTAAGCAGAGGCAAGGGAAAGAAACTTTCATTTGAAAGCCTTTGCAGTGATTCCACAGAACTGTGAGTTTCCTGGATTCTCAGCAAATATTTTTTCACCCCTAACTTGTTGTGACTCGACAGCAAAGATAAGTAGACCGGTTGCATTTGGCTGCCCAAATTTAGATCTTCTAGGTTGAATAGTTCGTTTGCAGGAACACTTTGGAATTGGAGGTTTCACTTCATTTTCCCCTATAGGGATACATGCATTTGGAACTCTAACTCAAACGCGGTTGGTACTAGCGGCATGAAACTTGACTCCCTCAGTTAGTTCTCAGTGCACTCTCTATGCTTTGTTCCTGTTGAAGTAGCCCTAAGCAGAGGCAAGGAAAATATCCTTTCATTTGAAAGTGTTTGCAGAGCTTCCACAGAACTCTGAGTTTACTGGAATCTCAGCAAAATTTTTTCACCCGATCTTGATGATATACTTGGCAGCAAAGATGAGTATACCGGTTTCACTTGGCTGCCCAAATTTCGTTCTTCAGGGTTGAAGCGTTCGTTTGCAGGAGCACTTTGAATTTTAAGTTTCACTTCCTTTTCCCTTATGGGGATACATGCATTTGGAACTGTATATCCAACACGGTTTGTGCTAGCTTCTTCAAACTTGACTCACTCAATTCGTTCTCGGTGTGCTCTCTATGCCTTGTTCCCTGTGGTGGTAGCTCTAAGCGGAGGCAAGGAACATACACTTTCATTTGAAAGCATTTGCAAAGCTGCAGAGAACTCTGAGTTCACTGGAATCTCAGCAAATGTTTATTCACCCGAACTTGTTGGTACTTGGTAGAAAAAATGTGTATACCAGTTGCTCTTGGCAGCACAAATTTTGTTCTGCTAGGCTGAATCATTCCTTTGCAGGATGACTTGGATTAGTCAGGTTTTACTACATTTTCCCCTATAGGGATACATGCTTTTGGAGATCGAAATCAAACACGGTTTGTGCTAGCTGCTTGAAAATTGACTCACTGAATGAGTTCTCATTGTGCTCTCTATGCTTTGTTACCGGTTTATGTACACCGAAGCAGAGCAGAGAAAAATAAACTTTCATTTGAAAGTGTTTGTAGAGCATCCACAGAACAGAGTTTACTGGACTCTCAGCAGATATTTTTTTCACCCGATCTTGTTGATACTTGGCAGCAAAACTGAGTAGATGAGTTGCACTTGGCAGCCCAAATTTCGTCATCTTATGTTGAAGAGTTCCTTTGCAGGAACACTTTGAATTTTCAGGTTAACTTCTTTTTTCCCTATAGGAATACATGCATTTGGAATGCTCAATCAAACACAGTTTGTGATACCTGTTTGAAACTTGGCCCACTCAATGACTTCTCAGTGGCTCTTTATGCATTGTCCCCTGCTGAAGTATCCCCAAGCAGAGGCAAGGAAGATACACTTTCTTATGTAGGTGTTTGCAGAGCTTCCACAAAACTCCCAAGTTTACTGGAATTTCAGCGAATCTTTTTTCACTTGAGCTTGTTGATACTAGGTAAGAAAGATGAGCATACCAGTTGCATTTGGCTGCCAAAATTTCGTTCTTCTACGTTGAAACATTTGCTTTCAGGAAGACATTGAATTTGGGGGGGTTTCTCATCATTTTAACCTATAGGAATACATGCATTTGGAGCTCTAAATCAAACACTGTTTGTGCCAGCTGCCTGAAGCTTGACTCACTCAATTAGTTCCCGGTGTGCTCTCTGTGATTGGTTCCCTGGTGAAGTGGTCCTAAGTGGAGGCAAGGAACATTCGCTTTCCTAAGAAAGCATTTACAGTGCTTCAACAGAGCTCCAAGTTAACTGGAATCTCTGCAAATAATTACTCACCTGATCTTGATGATACTTGTCAGGAAAGATGAGTTTACCAGTTGCACTTAGCTACCCAAATTTCGTTCTTCTAGTTGAAAAGTTCGTTTGCAGGAACGCTTTTGAATGTTTAGGTTTCACTTCCTTTTCCCTTATAGGGATACATGCATCTGGAATTATACATCAAACACGGTTTACGCTAGCTGCTTGAAACTGAAACTCACTCAACTAGTTCTCAGTGTGATCTCTATGCTTTGTTTTCTGTTGAAGTAACCCTAAGCAGAGGCAAGGGAAAGAAACTTTCATTTGAAAGCCTTTGCAGTGATTCCACAGAACTGTGAGTTTCCTGGATTCTCAGCAAATATTTTTTCACCCTAACTTGTTGTGACTCGACAGCAAAGATAAGTAGACCGGTTGCATTTGGCTGCCCAAATTTAGATCTTCTAGGTTGAATAGTTCGTTTGCAGGAACACTTTGGAATTGGAGGTTTCACTTCATTTTCCCCTATAGGGATACATGCATTTGGAACTCTAACTCAAACGCGGTTGGTACTAGCGGCATGAAACTTGACTCCCTCAGTTAGTTCTCAGTGCACTCTCTATGCTTTGTTTCCTGTTGAAGTAGCCCTAAGCAGAGGCAAGGAAAATATCCTTTCATTTGAAAGTGTTTGCAGAGCTTCCACAGAACTCTGAGTTTACTGGAATCTCAGCAAAATTTTTTCACCCGATCTTGATGATACTTGGCAGCAAAGATGAGTATACCGGTTTCACTTGGCTGCCCAAATTTCGTTCTTCAGGGTTGAAGCGTTCGTTTGCAGGAGCACTTTGAATTTTAAGTTTCACTTCCTTTTCCCTTATGGGGATACATGCATTTGGAACTGTATATCCAACACGGTTTGTGCTAGCTTCTTCAAACTTGACTCACTCAATTCGTTCTCGGTGTGCTCTCTATGCCTTGTTCCCTGTGGTGGTAGCTCTAAGCGGAGGCAAGGAACATACACTTTCATTTGAAAGCATTTGCAAAGCTGCAGAGAACTCTGAGTTCACTGGAATCTCAGCAAATGTTTATTCACCCGAACTTGTTGGTACTTGGTAGAAAAAATGTGTATACCAGTTGCTCTTGGCAGCACAAATTTTGTTCTGCTAGGCTGAATCATTCCTTTGCAGGATGACTTGGATTAGTCAGGTTTACTACATTTTCCCCTATAGGGATACATGCTTTTGGAGATCGAAATCAAACACGGTTTGTGCTAGCTGCTTGAAAATTGACTCACTGAATGAGTTCTCATTGTGCTCTCTATGCTTTGTTACCGGTTTATGTACACCGAAGCAGAGCAGAGAAAAATAAACTTTCATTTGAAAGTGTTTGTAGAGCATCCACAGAACAGAGTTTACTGGACTCTCAGCAGATATTTTTTCACCCGATCTTGTTGATACTTGGCAGCAAAACTGAGTAGATGAGTTGCACTTGGCAGCCCAAATTTCGTCATCTTATGTTGAAGAGTTCCTTTGCAGGAACACTTTGAATTTTCAGGTTTAACTTCTTTTTTCCCTATAGGAATACATGCATTTGGAATGCTCAATCAAACACAGTTTGTGATACCTGTTTGAAACTTGGCCCACTCAATGACTTCTCAGTGGCTCTTTATGCATTGTCCCCTGCTGAAGTATCCCCAAGCAGAGGCAAGGAAGATACACTTTCTTATGTAGGTGTTTGCAGAGCTTCCACAAAACTCCCAAGTTTACTGGAATTTCAGCGAATCTTTTTTCACTTGAGCTTGTTGATACTAGGTAAGAAAGATGAGCATACCAGTTGCATTTGGCTGCCAAAAATTTCGTTCTTCTACGTTGAAACATTTGCTTTCAGGAAGACATTGAATTTGGGGGGTTTCTCATCATTTTAACCTATAGGAATACATGCATTTGGAGCTCTAAATCAAACACTGTTTGTGCCAGCTGCCTGAAGCTTGACTCACTCAATTAGTTCCCGGTGTGCTCTCTGTGATTGGTTCCCTGGTGAAGTGGTCCTAAGTGGAGGCAAGGAACATTCGCTTTCCTAAGAAAGCATTTACAGTGCTTCAACAGAGCTCCAAGTTAACTGGAATCTCTGCAAATAATTACTCACCTGATCTTGATGATACTTGTCAGGAAAGATGAGTTTACCAGTTGCACTTAGCTACCCAAATTTCGTTCTTCTAGGTTGAAAAGTTCGTTTGCAGGAACGCTTTTGAATGTTTAGGTTTCACTTCCTTTTCCCTTATAGGGATACATGCATCTGGAATTATACATCAAACACGGTTTACGCTAGCTGCTTGAAACTGAAACTCACTCAACTAGTTCTCAGTGTGATCTCTATGCTTTGTTTTCTGTTGAAGTAACCCTAAGCAGAGGCAAAGGGAAAGAAACTTTCATTTGAAAGCCTTTGCAGTGATTCCACAGAACTGTGAGTTTCCTGGATTCTCAGCAAATATTTTTTCACCCTAACTTGTTGTGACTCGACAGCAAAGATAAGTAGACCGGTTGCATTTGGCTGCCCAAATTTAGATCTTCTAGGTTGAATAGTTCGTTTGCAGGAACACTTTGAAATTGGAGGTTTCACTTCATTTTCCCCTATAGGGATACATGCATTTGAACTCTAACTCAAACGCGGTTGGTACTAGCTGCATGAAACTTGACTCCCTCAGTTAGTTCTCAGTGCACTCTCTATGCTTTGTTTCCTGTTGAAGTAGCCCTAAGCAGAGGCAAGGAAAATATCCTTTCATTTGAAAGTGTTTGCAGAGCTTCCACAGAACTCTGAGTTTACTGGAATCTCAGCAAAAATTTTTTCACCCGATCTTGATGATACTTGGCAGCAAAGATGAGTATACCGGTTTCACTTGGCTGCCCAAATTTCGTTCTTCAGGGTTGAAGCGTTCGTTTGCAGGAGCACTTTGAATTTTAAGTTTCACTTCCTTTTCCCTTATGGGGATACATGCATTTGGAACTGTATATCCAACACGGTTTGTGCTAGCTTCTTCAAACTTGACTCACTCAATTCGTTCTCGGTGTGCTCTCTATGCCTTGTTCCCTGTGGTGGTAGCTCTAAGCGGAGGCAAGGAACATACACTTTCATTTGAAAGCATTTGCAAAGCTGCAGAGAACTCTGAGTTCACTGGAATCTCAGCAAATGTTTATTCACCCGAACTTGTTGATACTTGGTAGAAAAAATGTGTATACCAGTTGCTCTTGGCAGCACAAATTTTGTTCTGCTAGGCTGAATCATTCCTTTGCAGGATGACTTGGATTAGTCAGGTTTTACTACATTTTCCCCTATAGGGATACATGCTTTTGGAGATCGAAATCAAACACGGTTTGTGCTAGCTGCTTGAAAATTGACTCACTGAATGAGTTCTCATTGTGCTCTCTATGCTTTGTTACCGGTTTATGTACACCGAAGCAGAGCAGAGAAAAATAAACTTTCATTTGAAAGTGTTTGTAGAGCATCCACAGAACAGAGTTTACTGGACTCTCAGCAGATATTTTTTCACCCGATCTTGTTGATACTTGGCAGCAAAACTGAGTAGATGAGTTGCACTTGGCAGCCCAAATTTCGTCATCTTATGTTGAAGAGTTCCTTTGCAGGAACACTTTGAATTTTCAGGTTTAACTTCTTTTTTCCCTATAGGAATACATGCATTTGGAATGCTCAATCAAACACAGTTTGTGATACCTGTTTGAAACTTGGCCCACTCAATGACTTCTCAGTGGCTCTTTATGCATTGTCCCCTGCTGAAGTATCCCCAAGCAGAGGCAAGGAAGATACACTTTCTTATGTAGGTGTTTGCAGAGCTTCCACAAAACTCCCAAGTTTACTGGAATTTCAGCGAATCTTTTTTCACTTGAGCTTGTTGATACTAGGTAAGAAAGATGAGCATACCAGTTGCATTTGGCTGCCAAAATTTCGTTCTTCTACGTTGAAACATTTGCTTTCAGGAAGACATTGAATTTGGGGGGTTTCTCATCATTTTAACCTATAGGAATACATGCATTTGGAGCTCTAAATCAAACACTGTTTGTGCCAGCTGCCTGAAGCTTGACTCACTCAATTAGTTCCCGGTGTGCTCTCTGTGATTGGTTCCCTGGTGAAGTGGTCCTAAGTGGAGGCAAGGAACATTCGCTTTCCTAAGAAAGCATTTACAGTGCTTCAACAGAGCTCCAAGTTAACTGGAATCTCTGCAAATAATTACTCACCTGATCTTGATGATACTTGTCAGGAAAGATGAGTTTACCAGTTGCACTTAGCTACCCAAATTTCGTTCTTCTAGGTTGAAAAGTTCGTTTGCAGGAACGCTTTTGAATGTTTAGGTTTCACTTCCTTTTCCCTTATAGGGATACATGCATCTGGAATTATACATCAAACACGGTTTACGCTAGCTGCTTGAAACTGAAACTCACTCAACTAGTTCTCAGTGTGATCTCTATGCTTTGTTTTCTGTTGAAGTAACCCTAAGCAGAGGCAAGGGAAAGAAACTTTCATTTGAAGCCTTTGCAGTGATTCCACAGAACTGTGAGTTTCCTGGATTCTCAGCAAATAATATTTTTTCACCCTAACTTGTTGTGACTCGACAGCAAAGATAAGTAGACCGGTTGCATTTGGCTGCCCAAATTTAGATCTTCTAGGTTGAATAGTTCGTTTGCAGGAACACTTTGGAATTGGAGGTTTCACTTCATTTTCCCCTATAGGGATACATGCATTTGGAACTCTAACTCAAACGCGGTTGGTACTAGCTGCATGAAACTTGACTCCCTCAGTTAGTTCTCAGTGCACTCTCTATGCTTTGTTTCCTGTTGAAGTAGCCCTAAGCAGAGGCAAGGAAAATATCCTTTCATTTGAAAGTGTTTGCAGAGCTTCCACAGAACTCTGAGTTTACTGGAATCTCAGCAAAATTTTTTCACCCGATCTTGATGATACTTGGCAGCAAAGATGAGTATACCGGTTTCACTTGGCTGCCCAAATTTCGTTCTTCAGGGTTGAAGCGTTCGTTTGCAGGAGCACTTTGAATTTTAAGTTTCACTTCCTTTTCCCTTATGGGGATACATGCATTTGGAACTGTATATCCAACACGGTTTGTGCTAGCTTCTTCAAACTTGACTCACTCAATTCGTTCTCGGTGTGCTCTCTATGCCTTGTTCCCTGTGGTGGTAGCTCTAAGCGGAGGCAAGGAACATACACTTTCATTTGAAAGCATTTGCAAAGCTGCAGAGAACTCTGAGTTCACTGGAATCTCAGCAAATGTTTATTCACCCGAACTTGTTGGTACTTGGTAGAAAAAATGTGTATACCAGTTGCTCTTGGCAGCACAAATTTTGTTCTGCTAGGCTGAATCATTCCTTTGCAGGATGACTTGGATTAGTCAGGTTTTACTACATTTTCCCCTATAGGGATACATGCTTTTGGAGATCGAAATCAAACACGGTTTGTGCTAGCTGCTTGAAAATTGACTCACTGAATGAGTTCTCATTGTGCTCTCTATGCTTTGTTACCGGTTTATGTACACCGAAGCAGAGCAGAGAAAAATAAACTTTCATTTGAAAGTGTTTGTAGAGCATCCACAGAACAGAGTTTACTGGACTCTCAGCAGATATTTTTTCACCCGATCTTGTTGATACTTGGCAGCAAAACTGAGTAGATGAGTTGCACTTGGCAGCCCAAATTTCGTCATCTTATGTTGAAGAGTTCCTTTGCAGGAACACTTTGAATTTTCAGGTTTAACTTCTTTTTTCCCTATAGGAATACATGCATTTGGAATGCTCAATCAAACACAGTTTGTGATACCTGTTTGAAACTTGGCCCACTCAATGACTTCTCAGTGGCTCTTTATGCATTGTCCCCTGCTGAAGTATCCCCAAGCAGAGGCAAGGAAGATACACTTTCTTATGTAGGTGTTTGCAGAGCTTCCACAAAACTCCCAAGTTTACTGGAATTTCAGCGAATCTTTTTTCACTTGAGCTTGTTGATACTAGGTAAGAAAGATGAGCATACCAGTTGCATTTGGCTGCCAAAATTTCGTTCTTCTACGTTGAAACATTTGCTTTCAGGAAGACATTGAATTTGGGGGGTTTCTCATCATTTTAACCTATAGGAATACATGCATTTGGAGCTCTAAATCAAACACTGTTTGTGCCAGCTGCCTGAAGCTTGACTCACTCAATTAGTTCCCGGTGTGCTCTCTGTGATTGGTTCCCTGGTGAAGTGGTCCTAAGTGGAGGCAAGGAACATTCGCTTTCCTAAGAAAGCATTTACAGTGCTTCAACAGAGCTCCAAGTTAACTGGAATCTCTGCAAATAATTACTCACCTGATCTTGATGATACTTGTCAGGAAAGATGAGTTTACCAGTTGCACTTAGCTACCCAAATTTCGTTCTTCTAGGTTGAAAAGTTCGTTTGCAGGAACGCTTTTGAATGTTTAGGTTTCACTTCCTTTTCCCTTATAGGGATACATGCATCTGGAATTATACATCAAACACGGTTTACGCTAGCTGCTTGAAACTGAAACTCACTCAACTAGTTCTCAGTGTGATCTCTATGCTTTGTTTTCTGTTGAAGTAACCCTAAGCAGAGGCAAGGGAAAGAAACTTTCATTTGAAAGCCTTTGCAGTGATTCCACAGAACTGTGAGTTTCCTGGATTCTCAGCAAATATTTTTTCACCCTAACTTGTTGTGACTCGACAGCAAAGATAAGTAGACCGGTTGCATTTGGCTGCCCAAATTTAGATCTTCTAGGTTGAATAGTTCGTTTGCAGGAACACTTTGGAATTGGAGGTTTCACTTCATTTTCCCCTATAGGGATACATGCATTTGGAACTCTAACTCAAACGCGGTTGGTACTAGCTGCATGAAACTTGACTCCCTCAGTTAGTTCTCAGTGCACTCTCTATGCTTTGTTTCCTGTTGAAGTAGCCCTAAGCAGAGGCAAGGAAAATATCCTTTCATTTGAAAGTGTTTGCAGAGCTTCCACAGAACTCTGAGTTTACTGGAATCTCAGCAAAATTTTTTCACCCGATCTTGATGATACTTGGCAGCAAAGATGAGTATACCGGTTTCACTTGGCTGCCCAAATTTCGTTCTTCAGGGTTGAAGCGTTCGTTTGCAGGAGCACTTTGAATTTTAAGTTTCACTTCCTTTTCCCTTATGGGGATACATGCATTTGGAACTGTATATCCAACACGGTTTGTGCTAGCTTCTTCAAACTTGACTCACTCAATTCGTTCTCGGTGTGCTCTCTATGCCTTGTTCCCTGTGGTGGTAGCTCTAAGCGGAGGCAAGGAACATACACTTTCATTTGAAAGCATTTGCAAAGCTGCAGAGAACTCTGAGTTCACTGGAATCTCAGCAAATGTTTATTCACCCGAACTTGTTGGTACTTGGTAGAAAAAATGTGTATACCAGTTGCTCTTGGCAGCACAAATTTTGTTCTGCTAGGCTGAATCATTCCTTTGCAGGATGACTTGGATTAGTCAGGTTTTACTACATTTTCCCCTATAGGGATACATGCTTTTGGAGATCGAAATCAAACACGGTTTGTGCTAGCTGCTTGAAAATTGACTCACTGAATGAGTTCTCATTGTGCTCTCTATGCTTTGTTACCGGTTTATGTACACCGAAGCAGAGCAGAGAAAAATAAACTTTCATTTGAAAGTGTTTGTAGAGCATCCACAGAACAGAGTTTACTGGACTCTCAGCAGATATTTTTTCACCCGATCTTGTTGATACTTGGCAGCAAAACTGAGTAGATGAGTTGCACTTGGCAGCCCAAATTTCGTCATCTTATGTTGAAGAGTTCCTTTGCAGGAACACTTTGAATTTTCAGGTTTAACTTCTTTTTTCCCTATAGGAATACATGCATTTGGAATGCTCAATCAAACACAGTTTGTGATACCTGTTTGAAACTTGGCCCACTCAATGACTTCTCAGTGGCTCTTTATGCATTGTCCCCTGCTGAAGTATCCCCAAGCAGAGGCAAGGAAGATACACTTTCTTATGTAGGTGTTTGCAGAGCTTCCACAAAACTCCCAAGTTTACTGGAATTTCAGCGAATCTTTTTTCACTTGAGCTTGTTGATACTAGGTAAGAAAGATGAGCATACCAGTTGCATTTGGCTGCCAAAATTTCGTTCTTCTACGTTGAAACATTTGCTTTCAGGAAGACATTGAATTTGGGGGGTTTCTCATCATTTTAACCTATAGGAATACATGCATTTGGAGCTCTAAATCAAACACTGTTTGTGCCAGCTGCCTGAAGCTTGACTCACTCAATTAGTTCCCGGTGTGCTCTCTGTGATTGGTTCCCTGGTGAAGTGGTCCTAAGTGGAGGCAAGGAACATTCGCTTTCCTAAGAAAGCATTTACAGTGCTTCAACAGAGCTCCAAGTTAACTGGAATCTCTGCAAATAATTACTCACCTGATCTTGATGATACTTGTCAGGAAAGATGAGTTTACCAGTTGCACTTAGCTACCCAAATTTCGTTCTTCTAGGTTGAAAAGTTCGTTTGCAGGAACGCTTTTGAATGTTTAGGTTTCACTTCCTTTTCCCTTATAGGGATACATGCATCTGGAATTATACATCAAACACGGTTTACGCTAGCTGCTTGAAACTGAAACTCACTCAACTAGTTCTCAGTGTGATCTCTATGCTTTGTTTTCTGTTGAAGTAACCCTAAGCAGAGGCAAGGGAAAGAAACTTTCATTTGAAAGCCTTTGCAGTGATTCCACAGAACTGTGAGTTTCCTGGATTCTCAGCAAATATTTTTTCACCCTAACTTGTTGTGACTCGACAGCAAAGATAAGTAGACCGGTTGCATTTGGCTGCCCAAATTTAGATCTTCTAGGTTGAATAGTTCGTTTGCAGGAACACTTTGGAATTGGAGGTTTCACTTCATTTTCCCCTATAGGGATACATGCATTTGGAACTCTAACTCAAACGCGGTTGGTACTAGCGGCATGAAACTTGACTCCCTCAGTTAGTTCTCAGTGCACTCTCTATGCTTTGTTTCCTGTTGAAGTAGCCCTAAGCAGAGGCAAGGAAAATATCCTTTCATTTGAAAGTGTTTGCAGAGCTTCCACAGAACTCTGAGTTTACTGGAATCTCAGCAAAATTTTTTCACCCGATCTTGATGATACTTGGCAGCAAAGATGAGTATACCGGTTTCACTTGGCTGCCCAAATTTCGTTCTTCAGGGTTGAATGCGTTCGTTTGCAGGAGCACTTTGAATTTTAAGTTTCACTTCCTTTTCCCTTATGGGGATACATGCATTTGGAACTGTATATCCAACACGGTTTGTGCTAGCTTCTTCAAACTTGACTCACTCAATTCGTTCTCGGTGTGCTCTCTATGCCTTGTTCCCTGTGGTGGTAGCTCTAAGCGGAGGCAAGGAACATACACTTTCATTTGAAAGCATTTGCAAAGCTGCAGAGAACTCTGAGTTCACTGGAATCTCAGCAAATGTTTATTCACCCGAACTTGTTGGTACTTGGTAGAAAAAATGTGTATACCAGTTGCTCTTGGCAGCACAAATTTTGTTCTGCTAGGCTGAATCATTCCTTTGCAGGATGACTTGGATTAGTCAGGTTTTACTACATTTTCCCCTATAGGGATACATGCTTTTGGAGATCGAAATCAAACACGGTTTGTGCTAGCTGCTTGAAAATTGACTCACTGAATGAGTTCTCATTGTGCTCTCTATGCTTTGTTACCGGTTTATGTACACCGAAGCAGAGCAGAGAAAAATAAACTTTCATTTGAAAGTGTTTGTAGAGCATCCACAGAACAGAGTTTACTGGACTCTCAGCAGATATTTTTTCACCCGATCTTGTTGATACTTGGCAGCAAAACTGAGTAGATGAGTTGCACTTGGCAGCCAAATTTCGTCATCTTATGTTGAAGAGTTCCTTTGCAGGAACACTTTGAATTTTCAGGTTTAACTTCTTTTTTCCCTATAGGAATACATGCATTTGGAATGCTCAATCAAACACAGTTTGTGATACCTGTTTGAAACTTGGCCCACTCAATGACTTCTCAGTGGCTCTTTATGCATTGTCCCCTGCTGAAGTATCCCCAAGCAGAGGCAAGGAAGATACACTTTCTTATGTAGGTGTTTGCAGAGCTTCCACAAAACTCCCAAGCTTACTGGAATTTCAGCGAATATTTTTTCACTTGAGCTTGTTGATACTAGGTAAGAAAGATGAGCATACCAGTTGCATTTGGCTGCCAAAATTTCGTTCTTCTACGTTGAAACATTTGCTTTCAGGAAGACATTGAATTTGGGGGGTTTCTCATCATTTTAACCTATAGGAATACATGCATTTGGAGCTCTAAATCAAACACTGTTTGTGCCAGCTGCCTGAAGCTTGACTCACTCAATTAGTTCCCGGTGTGCTCTCTGTGATTGGTTCCCCTGGTGAAGTGGTCCTAAGTGGAGGCAAGGAACATTCGCTTTCCTAAGAAAGCATTTACAGTGCTTCAACAGAGCTCCAAGTTAACTGAATCTCTGCAAATAATTACTCACCTGATCTTGATGATACTTGTCAGGAAAGATGAGTTTACCAGTTGCACTTAGCTACCCAAATTTCGTTCTTCTAGGTTGAAAAGTTCGTTTGCAGGAACGCTTTTGAATGTTTAGGTTTCACTTCCTTTCCCTTATAGGGATACATGCATCTGGAATTATACATCAAACACGGTTTACGCTAGCTGCTTGAAACTGAAACTCACTCAACTAGTTCTCAGTGTGATCTCTATGCTTTGTTTTCTGTTGAAGTAACCCTAAGCAGAGGCAAGGGAAAGAAACTTTCATTTGAAAGCCTTTGCAGTGATTCCACAGAACTGTGAGTTTCCTGGATTCTCAGCAAATATTTTTTCACCCTAACTTGTTGTGACTCGACAGCAAAGATAAGTAGACCGGTTGCATTTGGCTGCCCAAATTTAGATCTTCTAGGTTGAATAGTTCGTTTGCAGGAACACTTTGAAATTGGAGGTTTCACTTCATTTTCCCCTATAGGGATACATGCATTTGGAACTCTAACTCAAATGCGGTTGGTACTAGCGGCATGAAACTTGACTCCCTCAGTTAGTTCTCAGTGCACTCTCTATGCTTTGTTTCCTGTTGAAGTAGCCCTAAGCAGAGGCAAGGAAAATATCCTTTCATTTGAAAGTGTTTGCAGAGCTTCCACAGAACTCTGAGTTTACTGGAATCTCAGCAAAATTTTTTCACCCGATCTTGATGATACTTGGCAGCAAAGATGAGTATACCGGTTTCACTTGGCTGCCCAAATTTCGTTCTTCAGGGTTGAAGCGTTCGTTTGCAGGAGCACTTTGAATTTTAAGTTTCACTTCCTTTTCCCTTATGGGGATACATGCATTTGGAACTGTATATCCAACACGGTTTGTGCTAGCTTCTTCAAACTTGACTCACTCAATTCGTTCTCGGTGTGCTCTCTATGCCTTGTTCCCTGTGGTGGTAGCTCTAAGCGGAGGCAAGGAACATACACTTTCATTTGAAAGCATTTGCAAAGCTGCAGAGAACTCTGAGTTCACTGGAATCTCAGCAAATGTTTATTCACCCGAACTTGTTGATACTTGGTAGAAAAAATGTGTATACCAGTTGCTCTTGGCAGCACAAATTTTGTTCTGCTAGGCTGAATCATTCCTTTGCAGGATGACTTGGATTAGTCAGGTTTTAGTACATTTTCCCCCTATAGGGATACATGCTTTTGGAGATCGAAATCAAACACGGTTTGTGCTAGCTGCTTGAAAATTGACTCACTGAATGAGTTCTCATTGTGCTCTCTATGCTTTGTTACCGGTTTATGTACACCGAAGCAGAGCAGAGAAAAATAAACTTTCATTTGAAAGTGTTTGTAGAGCATCCACAGAACAGAGTTTACTGGACTCTCAGCAGATATTTTTTCACCCGATCTTGTTGATACTTGGCAGCAAAACTGAGTAGATGAGTTGCACTTGGCAGCCCAAATTTCGTCATCTTATGTTGAAGAGTTCCTTTGCAGGAACACTTTGAATTTTCAGGTTTAACTTCTTTTTTCCCTATAGGAATACATGCATTTGGAATGCTCAATCAAACACAGTTTGTGATACCTGTTTGAAACTTGGCCCACTCAATGACTTCTCAGTGGCTCTTTATGCATTGTCCCCTGCTGAAGTATCCCCAAGCAGAGGCAAGGAAGATACACTTTCTTATGTAGGTGTTTGCAGAGCTTCCACAAAACTCCCAAGCTTACTGGAATTTCAGCGAATCTTTTTTCACTTGAGCTTGTTGATACTAGGTAAGAAAGATGAGCATAGCAGTTGCATTTGGCTGCCAAAATTTCGTTCTTCTACGTTGAAACATTTGCTTTCAGGAAGACATTGAATTTGGGGGTTTCTCATCATTTTAACCTATAGGAATACATGCATTTGGAGCTCTAAATCAAACACTGTTTGTGCCAGCTGCCTGAAGCTTGACTCACTCAATTAGTTCCCGGTGTGCTCTCTGTGATTGGTTCCCTGGTGAAGTGGTCCTAAGTGGAGGCAAGGAACATTCGCTTTCCTAAGAAAGCATTTACAGTGCTTCAACAGAGCTCCAAGTTAACTGGAATCTCTGCAAATAATTACTCACCTGATCTTGATGATACTTGTCAGGAAAGATGAGTTTACCAGTTGCACTTAGCTACCCAAATTTCGTTCTTCTAGGTTGAAAAGTTCGTTTGCAGGAACGCTTTTGAATGTTTAGGTTTCACTTCCTTTTCCCTTATAGGGATACATGCATCTGGAATTATACATCAAACACGGTTTACGCTAGCTGCTTGAAACTGAAACTCACTCAACTAGTTCTCAGTGTGATCTCTATGCTTTGTTTTCTGTTGAAGTAACCCTAAGCAGAGGCAAGGGAAAGAAACTTTCATTTGAAAGCCTTTGCAGTGATTCCACAGAACTGTGAGTTTCCTGGATTCTCAGCAAATATTTTTTCACCCTAACTTGTTGTGACTCGACAGCAAAGATAAGTAGACCGGTTGCATTTGGCTGCCCAAATTTAGATCTTCTAGGTTGAATAGTTCGTTTGCAGGAACACTTTGAAATTGGAGGTTTCACTTCATTTTCCCCTATAGGGATACATGCATTTGGAACTCTAACTCAAACGCGGTTGGTACTAGCGGCATGAAACTTGACTCCCTCAGTTAGTTCTCAGTGCACTCTCTATGCTTTGTTTCCTGTTGAAGTAGCCCTAAGCAGAGGCAAGGATAATATCCTTTCATTTGAAAGTGTTTGCAGAGCTTCCACAGAACTCTGAGTTTACTGGAATCTCAGCAAAATTTTTTCACCCGATCTTGATGATACTTGGCAGCAAAGATGAGTATACCGGTTTCACTTGGCTGCCCAAATTTCGTTCTTCAGGGTTGAAGCGTTCGTTTGCAGGAGCACTTTGAATTTTAAGTTTCACTTCCTTTTCCCTTATGGGGATACATGCATTTGGAACTGTATATCCAACACGGTTTGTGCTAGCTTCTTCAAACTTGACTCACTCAATTCGTTCTCAGTGTGCTCTCTATGCCTTGTTCCCTGTGGTGGTAGCTCTAAGCGGAGGCAAGGAACATACACTTTCATTTGAAAGCATTTGCAAAGCTGCAGAGAACTCTGAGTTCACTGGAATCTCAGCAAATGTTTATTCACCCGAACTTGTTGGTACTTGGTAGAAAAAATGTGTATACCAGTTGCTCTTGGCAGCACAAATTTTGTTCTGCTAGGCTGAATCATTCCTTTGCAGGATGACTTGGATTAGTCAGGTTTTACTACATTTTCCCCTATAGGGATACATGCTTTTGGAGATCGAAATCAAACACGGTTTGTGCTAGCTGCTTGAAAATTGACTCACTGAATGAGTTCTCATTGTGCTCTCTATGCTTTGTTACCGGTTTATGTACACCGAAGCAGAGCAGAGAAAAATAAACTTTCATTTGAAAGTGTTTGTAGAGCATCCACAGAACAGAGTTTACTGGACTCTCAGCAGATATTTTTTCACCCGATCTTGTTGATACTTGGCAGCAAAACTGAGTAGATGAGTTGCACTTGGCAGCCCAAATTTCGTCATCTTATGTTGAAGAGTTCCTTTGCAGGAACACTTTGAATTTTTCAGGTTTAACTTCTTTTTTCCCTATAGGAATACATGCATTTGGAATGCTCAATCAAACACAGTTTGTGATACCTGTTTGAAACTTGGCCCACTCAATGACTTCTCAGTGGCTCCTTATGCATTGTCCCCTGCTGAAGTATCCCCAAGCAGAGGCAAGGAAGATACACTTTCTTATGTAGGTGTTTGCAGAGCTTCCACAAAACTCCCAAGTTTACTGGAATTTCAGCGAATATTTTTTCACTTGAGCTTGTTGATACTAGGTAAGAAAGATGAGCATACCAGTTGCATTTGGCTGCCAAAATTTCGTTCTTCTACGTTGAAACATTTGCTTTCAGGAAGACATTGAATTTGGGGGGTTTCTCATCATTTTAACCTATAGGAATACATGCATTTGGAGCTCTAAATCAAACACTGTTTGTGCCAGCTGCCTGAAGCTTGACTCACTCAATTAGTTCCCGGTGTGCTCTCTGTGATTGGTTCCCTGGTGAAGTGGTCCTAAGTGGAGGCAAGGAACATTCGCTTTCCTAAGAAAGCATTTACAGTGCTTCAACAGAGCTCCAAGTTAACTGGAATCTCTGCAAATAATTACTCACCTGATCTTGATGATACTTGTCAGGAAAGATGAGTTTACCAGTTGCACTTAGCTACCCAAATTTCGTTCTTCTAGGTTGAAAAGTTCGTTTGCAGGAACGCTTTTGAATGTTTAGGTTTCACTTCCTTTTCCCTTATAGGGATACATGCATCTGGAATTATACATCAAACACGGTTTACGCTAGCTGCTTGAAACTGAAACTCACTCAACTAGTTCTCAGTGTGATCTCTATGCTTTGTTTTCTGTTGAAGTAACCCTAAGCAGAGGCAAGGGAAAGAAACTTTCATTTGAAAGCCTTTGCAGTGATTCCACAGAACTGTGAGTTTCCTGGATTCTCAGCAAATATTTTTTCACCCTAACTTGTTGTGACTCGACAGCAAAGATAAGTAGACCGGTTGCATTTGGCTGCCCAAATTTAGATCTTCTAGGTTGAATAGTTCGTTTGCAGGAACACTTTGAAATTGGAGGTTTCACTTCATTTTCCCCTATAGGGATACATGCATTTGGAACTCTAACTCAAACGCGGTTGGTACTAGCTGCATGAAACTTGACTCCCTCAGTTAGTTCTCAGTGCACTCTCTATGCTTTGTTTCCTGTTGAAGTAGCCCTAAGCAGAGGCAAGGAAAATATCCTTTCATTTGAAAGTGTTTGCAGAGCTTCCACAGAACTCTGAGTTTACTGGAATCTCAGCAAAATTTTTTCACCCGATCTTGATGATACTTGGCAGCAAAGATGAGTATACCGGTTTCACTTGGCTGCCCAAATTTCGTTCTTCAGGGTTGAAGCGTTCGTTTGCAGGAGCACTTTGAATTTTAAGTTTCACTTCCTTTTCCCTTATGGGGATACATGCATTTGGAACTGTATATCCAACACGGTTTGTGCTAGCTTCTTCAAACTTGACTCACTCAATTCGTTCTCGGTGTGCTCTCTATGCCTTGTTCCCTGTGGTGGTAGCTCTAAGCGGAGGCAAGGAACATACACTTTCATTTGAAAGCATTTGCAAAGCTGCAGAGAACTCTGAGTTCACTGGAATCTCAGCAAATGTTTATTCACCCGAACTTGTTGGTACTTGGTAGAAAAAATGTGTATACCAGTTGCTCTTGGCAGCACAAATTTTGTTCTGCTAGGCTGAATCATTCCTTTGCAGGATGACTTGGATTAGTCAGGTTTTACTACATTTTCCCCTATAGGGATACATGCTTTTGGAGATCGAAATCAAACACGGTTTGTGCTAGCTGCTTGAAAATTGACTCACTGAATGAGTTCTCATTGTGCTCTCTATGCTTTGTTACCGGTTTATGTACACCGAAGCAGAGCAGAGAAAAATAAACTTTCATTTGAAAGTGTTTGTAGAGCATCCACAGAACAGAGTTTACTGGACTCTCAGCAGATATTTTTTCACCCGATCTTGTTGATACTTGGCAGCAAAACTGAGTAGATGAGTTGCACTTGGCAGCCCAAATTTCGTCATCTTATGTTGAAGAGTTCCTTTGCAGGAACACTTTGAATTTTCAGGTTTAACTTCTTTTTTCCCTATAGGAATACATGCATTTGGAATGCTCAATCAAACACAGTTTGTGATACCTGTTTGAAACTTGGCCCACTCAATGACTTCTCAGTGGCTCTTTATGCATTGTCCCCTGCTGAAGTATCCCCAAGCAGAGGCAAGGAAAATACACTTTCTTATGTAGGTGTTTGCAGAGCTTCCACAAAACTCCCAAGCTTACTGGAATTTCAGCGAATATTTTTTCACTTGAGCTTGTTGATACTAGGTAAAAAAGATGAGCATACCAGTTGCATTTGGCTGCCAAAATTTCGTTCTTCTACGTTGAAACATTTGCTTTCAGGAAGACATTGAATTTGGGGGGTTTCTCATCATTTTAACCTATAGGAATACATGCATTTGGAGCTCTAAATCAAACACTGTTTGTGCCAGCTGCCTGAAGCTTGACTCACTCAATTAGTTCCCGGTGTGCTCTCTGTGATTGGTTCCCTGGTGAAGTGGTCCTAAGTGGAGGCAAGGAACATTCGCTTTCCTAAGAAAGCATTTACAGTGCTTCAACAGAGCTCCAAGTTAACTGGAATCTCTGCAAATAATTACTCACCTGATCTTGATGATACTTGTCAGGAAAGATGAGTTTACCAGTTGCACTTAGCTACCCAAATTTCGTTCTTCTAGGTTGAAAAGTTCGTTTGCAGGAACGCTTTTGAATGTTTAGGTTTCACTTCCTTTTCCCTTATAGGGATACATGCATCTGGAATTATACATCAAACACGGTTTACGCTAGCTGCTTGAAACTGAAACTCACTCAACTAGTTCTCAGTGTGATCTCTATGCTTTGTTTTCTGTTGAAGTAACCCTAAGCAGAGGCAAGGGAAAGAAACTTTCATTTGAAAGCCTTTGCAGTGATTCCACAGAACTGTGAGTTTCCTGGATTCTCAGCAAATATTTTTTCACCCTAACTTGTTGTGACTCGACAGCAAAGATAAGTAGACCGGTTGCATTTGGCTGCCCAAATTTAGATCTTCTAGGTTGAATAGTTCGTTTGCAGGAACACTTTGAAATTGGAGGTTTCACTTCATTTTCCCCTATAGGGATACATGCATTTGGAACTCTAACTCAAACGCGGTTGGTACTAGCTGCATGAAACTTGACTCCCTCAGTTAGTTCTCAGTGCACTCTCTATGCTTTGTTTCCTGTTGAAGTAGCCCTAAGCAGAGGCAAGGAAAATATCCTTTCATTTGAAAGTGTTTGCAGAGCTTCCACAGAACTCTGAGTTTACTGGAATCTCAGCAAAATTTTTTCACCCGATCTTGATGATACTTGGCAGCAAAGATGAGTATACCGGTTTCACTTGGCTGCCCAAATTTCGTTCTTCAGGGTTGAAGCGTTCCTTTGCAGGAGCACTTTGAATTTTAAGTTTCACTTCCTTTTCCCTTATGGGGATACATGCATTTGGAACTGTATATCCAACACGGTTTGTGCTAGCTTCTTCAAACTTGACTCACTCAATTCGTTCTCGGTGTGCTCTCTATGCCTTGCTCCCTGTGGTGGTAGCTCTAAGCGGAGGCAAGGAACATACACTTTCATTTGAAAGCATTTGCAAAGCTGCAGAGAACTCTGAGTTCACTGGAATCTCAGCAAATGTTTATTCACCCGAACTTGTTGGTACTTGGTAGAAAAAATGTGTATACCAGTTGCTCTTGGCAGCACAAATTTTGTTCTGCTAGGCTGAATCATTCCTTTGCAGGATGACTTGGATTAGTCAGGTTTTACTACATTTTCCCCTATAGGGATACATGCTTTTGGAGATCGAAATCAAACACGGTTTGTGCTAGCTGCTTGAAAATTGACTCACTGAATGAGTTCTCATTGTGCTCTCTATGCTTTGTTACCGGTTTATGTACACCGAAGCAGAGCAGAGAAAAATAAACTTTCATTTGAAAGTGTTTGTAGAGCATCCACAGAACAGAGTTTACTGGACTCTCAGCAGATATTTTTTCACCCGATCTTGTTGATACTTGGCAGCAAAACTGAGTAGATGAGTTGCACTTGGCAGCCCAAATTTCGTCATCTTATGTTGAAGAGTTCCTTTGCAGGAACACTTTGAATTTTCAGGTTTAACTTCTTTTTTCCCTATAGGAATACATGCATTTGGAATGCTCAATCAAACACAGTTTGTGATACCTGTTTGAAACTTGGCCCACTCAATGACTTCTCAGTGGCTCTTTATGCATTGTCCCCTGCTGAAGTATCCCCAAGCAGAGGCAAGGAAGATACACTTTCTTATGTAGGTGTTTGCAGAGCTTCCACAAAACTCCCAAGCTTACTGGAATTTCAGCGAATATTTTTTCACTTGAGCTTGTTGATACTAGGTAAAAAAGATGAGCATACCAGTTGCATTTGGCTGCCAAAATTTCGTTCTTCTACGTTGAAACATTTGCTTTCAGGAAGACATTGAATTTGGGGGGTTTCTCATCATTTTAACCTATAGGAATACATGCATTTGGAGCTCTAAATCAAACACTGTTTGTGCCAGCTGCCTGAAGCTTGACTCACTCAATTAGTTCCCGGTGTGCTCTCTGTGATTGGTTCCCTGGTGAAGTGGTCCTAAGTGGAGGCAAGGAACATTCGCTTTCCTAAGAAAGCATTTACAGTGCTTCAACAGAGCTCCAAGTTAACTGGAATCTCTGCAAATAATTACTCACCTGATCTTGATGATACTTGTCAGGAAAGATGAGTTTACCAGTTGCACTTAGCTACCCAAATTTCGTTCTTCTAGGTTGAAAAGTTCGTTTGCAGGAACGCTTTTGAATGTTTAGGTTTCACTTCCTTTTCCCTTATAGGGATACATGCATCTGGAATTATACATCAAACACGGTTTACGCTAGCTGCTTGAAACTGAAACTCACTCAACTAGTTCTCAGTGTGATCTCTATGCTTTGTTTTCTGTTGAAGTAACCCTAAGCAGAGGCAAGGGAAAGAAACTTTCATTTGAAAGCCTTTGCAGTGATTCCACAGAACTTTGAGTTTCCTGGATTCTCAGCAAATATTTTTTCACCCTAACTTGTTGTGACTCGACAGCAAAGATAAGTAGACCGGTTGCATTTGGCTGCCCAAATTTAGATCTTCTAGGTTGAATAGTTCATTTGCAGGAACACTTTGGAATTGGAGGTTTCACTTCATTTTCCCCTATAGGGATACATGCATTTGGAACTCTAACTCAAACGCGGTTGGTACTAGCTGCATGAAACTTGACTCCCTCAGTTAGTTCTCAGTGCACTCTCTATGCTTTGTTTCCTGTTGAAGTAGCCCTAAGCAGAGGCAAGGAAAATATCCTTTCATTTGAAAGTGTTTGCAGAGCTTCCACAGAACTCTGAGTTTACTGGAATCTCAGCAAAATTTTTTCACCCGATCTTGATGATACTTGGCAGCAAAGATGAGTATACCGGTTTCACTTGGCTGCCCAAATTTCGTTCTTCAGGGTTGAAGCGTTCGTTTGCAGGAGCACTTTGAATTTTAAGTTTCACTTCCTTTTCCCTTATGGGGATACATGCATTTGGAACTGTATATCCAACACGGTTTGTGCTAGCTTCTTCAAACTTGACTCACTCAATTCGTTCTCGGTGTGCTCTCTATGCCTTGTTCCCTGTGGTGGTAGCTCTAAGCGGAGGCAAGGAACATACACTTTCATTTGAAAGCATTTGCAAAGCTGCAGAGAACTCTGAGTTCACTGGAATCTCAGCAAATGTTTATTCACCCGAACTTGTTGGTACTTGGTAGAAAAAATGTGTATACCAGTTGCTCTTGGCAGCACAAATTTTGTTCTGCTAGGCTGAATCATTCCTTTGCAGGATGACTTGGATTAGTCAGGTTTTACTACATTTTCCCCTATAGGGATACATGCTTTTGGAGATCGAAATCAAACACGGTTTGTGCTAGCTGCTTGAAAATTGACTCACTGAATGAGTTCTCATTGTGCTCTCTATGCTTTGTTACCGGTTTATGTACACCGAAGCAGAGCAGAGAAAAATAAACTTTCATTTGAAAGTGTTTGTAGAGCATCCACAGAACAGAGTTTACTGGACTCTCAGCAGATATTTTTTCACCCGATCTTGTTGATACTTGGCAGCAAAACTGAGTAGATGAGTTGCACTTGGCAGCCCAAATTTCGTCATCTTATGTTGAAGAGTTCCTTTGCAGGAACACTTTGAATTTTCAGGTTTAACTTCTTTTTTCCCTATAGGAATACATGCATTTGGAATGCTCAATCAAACACAGTTTGTGATACCTGTTTGAAACTTGGCCCACTCAATGACTTCTCAGTGGCTCTTTATGCATTGTCCCCTGCTGAAGTATCCCCAAGCAGAGGCAAGGAAGATACACTTTCTTATGTAGGTGTTTGCAGAGCTTCCACAAAACTCCCAAGCTTACTGGAATTTCAGCGAATATTTTTTCACTTGAGCTTGTTGATACTAGGTAAAAAAGATGAGCATACCAGTTGCATTTGGCTGCCAAAATTTCGTTCTTCTACGTTGAAACATTTGCTTTCAGGAAGACATTGAATTTGGGGGGTTTCTCATCATTTTAACCTATAGGAATACATGCATTTGGAGCTCTAAATCAAACACTGTTTGTGCCAGCTGCCTGAAGCTTGACTCACTCAATTAGTTCCCGGTGTGCTCTCTGTGATTGGTTCCCTGGTGAAGTGGTCCTAAGTGGAGGCAAGGAACATTCGCTTTCCTAAGAAAGCATTTACAGTGCTTCAACAGAGCTCCAAGTTAACTGGAATCTCTGCAAATAATTACTCACCTGATCTTGATGATACTTGTCAGGAAAGATGAGTTTACCAGTTGCACTTAGCTACCCAAATTTCGTTCTTCTAGGTTGAAAAGTTCGTTTGCAGGAACGCTTTTGAATGTTTAGGTTTCACTTCCTTTTCCCTTATAGGGATACATGCATCTGGAATTATACATCAAACACGGTTTACGCTAGCTGCTTGAAACTGAAACTCACTCAACTAGTTCTCAGTGTGATCTCTATGCTTTGTTTTCTGTTGAAGTAACCTAAGCAGAGGCAAGGGAAAGAAACTTTCATTTGAAAGCCTTTGCAGTGATTCCACAGAACTGTGAGTTTCCTGGATTCTCAGCAAATATTTTTTCACCCTAACTTGTTGTGACTCGACAGCAAAGATAAGTAGACCGGTTGCATTTGGCTGCCCAAATTTAGATCTTCTAGGTTGAATAGTTCGTTTGCAGGAACACTTTGGAATTGGAGGTTTCACTTCATTTTCCCCTATAGGGATACATGCATTTGGAACTCTAACTCAAACGCGGTTGGTACTAGCTGCATGAAACTTGACTCCCTCAGTTAGTTCTCAGTGCACTCTCTATGCTTTGTTTCCTGTTGAAGTAGCCCTAAGCAGAGGCAAGGAAAATATCCTTTCATTTGAAAGTGTTTGCAGAGCTTCCACAGAACTCTGAGTTTACTGGAATCTCAGCAAAATTTTTTCACCCGATCTTGATGATACTTGGCAGCAAAGATGAGTATACCGGTTTCACTTGGCTGCCCAAATTTCGTTCTTCAGGGTTGAAGCGTTCGTTTGCAGGAGCACTTTGAATTTTAAGTTTCACTTCCTTTTCCCTTATGGGGATACATGCATTTGGAACTGTATATCCAACACGGTTTGTGCTAGCTTCTTCAAACTTGACTCACTCAATTCGTTCTCGGTGTGCTCTCTATGCCTTGTTCCCTGTGGTGGTAGCTCTAAGCGGAGGCAAGGAACATACACTTTCATTTGAAAGCATTTGCAAAGCTGCAGAGAACTCTGAGTTCACTGGAATCTCAGCAAATGTTTATTCACCCGAACTTGTTGGTACTTGGTAGAAAAAATGTGTATACCAGTTGCTCTTGGCAGCACAAATTTTGTTCTGCTAGGCTGAATCATTCCTTTGCAGGATGACTTGGATTAGTCAGGTTTTACTACATTTTCCCCTATAGGGATACATGCTTTTGGAGATCGAAATCAAACACGGTTTGTGCTAGCTGCTTGAAAATTGACTCACTGAATGAGTTCTCATTGTGCTCTCTATGCTTTGTTACCGGTTTATGTACACCGAAGCAGAGCAGAGAAAAATAAACTTTCATTTGAAAGTGTTTGTAGAGCATCCACAGAACAGAGTTTACTGGACTCTCAGCAGATATTTTTTCACCCGATCTTGTTGATACTTGGCAGCAAAACTGAGTAGATGAGTTGCACTTGGCAGCCCAAATTTCGTCATCTTATGTTGAAGAGTTCCTTTGCAGGAACACTTTGAATTTTCAGGTTTAACTTCTTTTTTCCCTATAGGAATACATGCATTTGGAATGCTCAATCAAACACAGTTTGTGATACCTGTTTGAAACTTGGCCCACTCAATGACTTCTCAGTGGCTCTTTATGCATTGTCCCCTGCTGAAGTATCCCCAAGCAGAGGCAAGGAAGATACACTTTCTTATGTAGGTGTTTGCAGAGCTTCCACAAAACTCCCAAGCTTACTGGAATTTCAGCGAATATTTTTTCACTTGAGCTTGTTGATACTAGGTAAGAAAGATGAGCATACCAGTTGCATTTGGCTGCCAAAATTTCGTTCTTCTACGTTGAAACATTTGCTTTCAGGAAGACATTGAATTTGGGGGGTTTCTCATCATTTTAACCTATAGGAATACATGCATTTGGAGCTCTAAATCAAACACTGTTTGTGCCAGCTGCCTGAAGCTTGACTCACTCAATTAGTTCCCGGTGTGCTCTCTGTGATTGGTTCCCTGGTGAAGTGGTCCTAAGTGGAGGCAAGGAACATTCGCTTTCCTAAGAAAGCATTTACAGTGCTTCAACAGAGCTCCAAGTTAACTGGAATCTCTGCAAATAATTACTCACCTGATCTTGATGATACTTGTCAGGAAAGATGAGTTTACCAGTTGCACTTAGCTACCCAAATTTCGTTCTTCTAGGTTGAAAAGTTCGTTTGCAGGAACGCTTTTGAATGTTTAGGTTTCACTTCCTTTTCCCTTATAGGGATACATGCATCTGGAATTATACATCAAACACGGTTTACGCTAGCTGCTTGAAACTGAAACTCACTCAACTAGTTCTCAGTGTGATCTCTATGCTTTGTTTTCTGTTGAAGTAACCCTAAGCAGAGGCAAGGGAAAGAAACTTTCATTTGAAAGCCTTTGCAGTGATTCCACAGAACTGTGAGTTTCCTGGATTCTCAGCAAATATTTTTTCACCCTAACTTGTTGTGACTCGACAGCAAAGATAAGTAGACCGGTTGCATTTGGCTGCCCAAATTTAGATCTTCTAGGTTGAATAGTTCGTTTGCAGGAACACTTTGGAATTGGAGGTTTCACTTCATTTTCCCCTATAGGGATACATGCATTTGGAACTCTAACTCAAACGCGGTTGGTACTAGCTGCATGAAACTTGACTCCCTCAGTTAGTTCTCAGTGCACTCTCTATGCTTTGTTTCCTGTTGAAGTAGCCCTAAGCAGAGGCAAGGAAAATATCCTTTCATTTGAAAGTGTTTGCAGAGCTTCCACAGAACTCTGAGTTTACTGGAATCTCCAGCTAAAATTTTTCACCCGATCTTGATGATACTTGGCAGCAAAGATGAGTATACCGGTTTCACTTGGCTGCCCAAATTTCGTTCTTCAGGGTTGAAGCGTTCGTTTGCAGGAGCACTTTGAATTTTAAGTTTCACTTCCTTTTCCCTTATGGGGATACATGCATTTGGAACTGTATATCCAACACGGTTTGTGCTAGCTTCTTCAAACTTGACTCACTCAATTCGTTCTCGGTGTGCTCTCTATGCCTTGTTCCCTGTGGTGGTAGCTCTAAGCGGAGGCAAGGAACATACACTTTCATTGAAAGCATTTGCAAAGCTGCAGAGAACTCTGAGTTCACTGGAATCTCTGCAAATGTTTATTCACCCGAACTTGTTGGTACTTGGTAGAAAAAATGTGTATACCAGTTGCTCTTGGCAGCACAAATTTTGTTCTGCTAGGCTGAATCATTCCTTTGCAGGATGACTTGGATTAGTCAGGTTTTACTACATTTTCCCCTATAGGGATACATGCTTTTGGAGATCGAAATCAAACACGGTTTGTGCTAGCTGCTTGAAATTGACTCACTGAATGAGTTCTCATTGTGCTCTCTATGCTTTGTTACCGGTTTATGTACACCGAAGCAGAGCAGAGAAAAATAAACTTTCATTTGAAAAGTGTTTGTAGAGCATCCACAGAACAGAGTTTACTGGACTCTCAGCAGATATTTTTTCACCCGATCTTGTTGATACTTGGCAGCAAAACTGAGTAGATGAGTTGCACTTGGCAGCCCAAATTTCGTCATCTTATGTTGAAGAGTTCCTTTGCAGGAACACTTTGAATTTCAGGTTTAACTTCTTTTTTCCCTATAGGAATACATGCATTTGGAATGCTCAATCAAACACAGTTTGTGATACCTGTTTGAAACTTGGCCCACTCAATGACTTCTCAGTGGCTCTTTATGCATTGTCCCCTGCTGAAGTATCCCCAAGCAGAGGCAAGGAAGATACACTTTCTTATGTAGGGTGTTTGCAGAGCTTCCACAAAACTCCCAAGTTTACTGGAATTTCAGCGAATCTTTTTTCACTTGAGCTTGTTGATACTAGGTAAGAAAATGAGCATACCAGTTGCATTTGGCTGCAAAATTTCGTTCTTCTACGTTGAAACATTTGCTTTCAGGAAGACATTGAATTTGGGGGTTTCTCATCATTTTAACCTATAGGAATACATGCATTTGGAGCTCTAAATCAAACACTGTTTGTGCCAGCTGCCTGAAGCTTGACTCACTCAATTAGTTCCCGGTGTGCTCTCTGTGATTGGTTCCCTGTGAAGTGGTCCTAAGTGGAGGCAAGGAACATTCGCTTTCCTAAGAAAGCATTTACAGTGCTTCAACAGAGCTCCAAGTTAACTGGAATCTCTGCAAATAATTACTCACCTGATCTTGATGATACTTGTCAGGAAAGATGAGTTTACCAGTTGCACTTAGCTACCCAAATTTCGTTCTTCTAGGTTGAAAAGTTCGTTTGCAGGAACGCTTTTGAATGTTTAGGTTTCACTTCCTTTTCCCTTATAGGGATACATGCATCTGGAATTATACATCAAACACGGTTTACGCTAGCTGCTTGAAACTGAAACTCACTCAACTAGTTCTCAGTGTGATCTCTATGCTTTGTTTTCTGTTGAAGTAACCCTAAGCAGAGGCAAGGGAAAGAAACTTTCATTTGAAAGCCTTTGCAGTGATTCCACAGAACTGTGAGTTTCCTGGATTCTCAGCAAATATTTTTTCACCCTAACTTGTTGTGACTCGACAGCAAAGATAAGTAGACCGGTTGCATTTGGCTGCCCAAATTTAGATCTTCTAGGTTGAATAGTTCGTTTGCAGGAACACTTTGGAATTGGAGGTTTCACTTCATTTTCCCTATAGGGATACATGCATTTGGAACTCTAACTCAAACGCGGTTGGTACTAGCTGCATGAAACTTGACTCCCTCAGTTAGTTCTCAGTGCACTCTCTATGCTTTGTTTCCTGTTGAAGTAGCCCTAAGCAGAGGCAAGGAAAATATCCTTTCATTTGAAAGTGTTTGCAGAGCTTCCACAGAACTCTGAGTTTACTGGAATCTCAGCAAAATTTTTTCACCCGATCTTGATGATACTTGGCAGCAAAGATGAGTATACCGGTTTCACTTGGCTGCCCAAATTTCGTTCTTCAGGGTTGAAGCGTTCGTTTGCAGGAGCACTTTGAATTTTAAGTTTCACTTCCTTTTCCTTATGGGGATACATGCATTTGGAACTGTATATCCAACACGGTTTGTGCTAGCTTCTTCAAACTTGACTCACTCAATTCGTTCTCGGTGTGCTCTCTATGCCTTGTTCCCTGTGGTGGTAGCTCTAAGCGGAGGCAAGGAACATACACTTTCATTTGAAAGCATTTGCAAAGCTGCAGAGAACTCTGAGTTCACTGGAATCTCAGCAAATGTTTATTCACCCGAACTTGTTGGTACTTGGTAGAAAAAATGTGTATACCAGTTGCTCTTGGCAGCACAAATTTTGTTCTGCTAGGCTGAATCATTCCTTTGCAGGATGACTTGGATTAGTCAGGTTTTACTACATTTTCCCTATAGGGATACATGCTTTGGAGATCGAAATCAAACACGGTTTGTGCTAGCTGCTTGAAAATTGACTCACTGAATGAGTTCTCATTGTGCTCTCTATGCTTTGTTACCGGTTTATGTACACCGAAGCAGAGCAGAGAAAAATAAACTTTCATTTGAAAGTGTTTGTAGAGCATCCACAGAACAGAGTTTACTGGACTCTCAGCAGATATTTTTCACCCCGATCTTGTTGATACTTGGCAGCAAAACTGAGTAGATGAGTTGCACTTGGCAGCCCAAATTTCGTCATCTTATGTTGAAGAGTTCCTTTGCAGGAACACTTTGAATTTTCAGGTTTAACTTCTTTTTTCCCTATAGGAATACATGCATTTGGAATGCTCAATCAAACACAGTTTGTGATACCTGTTTGAAACTTGGCCCACTCAATGACTTCTCAGTGGCTCTTTATGCATTGTCCCCTGCTGAAGTATCCCCAAGCAGAGGCAAGGAAGATACACTTTCTTATGTAGGTGTTTGCAGAGCTTCCACAAAACTCCCAAGTTTACTGGAATTTCAGCGAATCTTTTTTCACTTGAGCTTGTTGATACTAGGTAAGAAAGATGAGCATACCAGTTGCATTTGGCTGCCAAAATTTCGTTCTTCTACGTTGAAACATTTGCTTTCAGGAAGACATTGAATTTGGGGGTTTCTCATCATTTTAACCTATAGGAATACATGCATTTGGAGCTCTAAATCAAACACTGTTTGTGCCAGCTGCTGAAGCTTGACTCACTCAATTAGTTCCCGGTGTGCTCTCTGTGATTGGTTCCCTGTGAAGTGGTCCTAAGTGGAGGCAAGGAACATTCGCTTTCCTAAGAAAGCATTTACAGTGCTTCAACAGAGCTCCAAGTTAACTGGAATCTCTGCAAATAATTACTCACCTGATCTTGATGATACTTGTCAGGAAAGATGAGTTTACCAGTTGCACTTAGCTACCCAAATTTCGTTCTTCTAGGTTGAAAGTTCGTTTGCAGGAACGCTTTTGAATGTTTAGGTTTCACTTCCTTTTCCCTTATAGGGATACATGCATCTGGAATTATACATCAAACACGGTTTACGCTAGCTGCTTGAAACTGAAACTCACTCAACTAGTTCTCAGTGTGATCTCTATGCTTTGTTTTCTGTTGAAGTAACCCTAAGCAGAGGCAAGGGAAAGAAACTTTCATTTGAAAGCCTTTGCAGTGATTCCACAGAACTGTGAGTTTCCTGGATTCTCAGCAAATATTTTTTCACCCTAACTTGTTGTGACTCGACAGCAAAGATAAGTAGACCGGTTGCATTTGGCTGCCCAAATTTAGATCTTCTAGGTTGAATAGTTCGTTTGCAGGAACACTTTGGAATTGGAGGTTTCACTTCATTTTCCCCTATAGGGATACATGCATTTGGAACTCTAACTCAAACGCGGTTGGTACTAGCTGCATGAAACTTGACTCCCTCAGTTAGTTCTCAGTGCACTCTCTATGCTTTGTTTCCTGTTGAAGTAGCCCTAAGCAGAGGCAAGGAAAATATCCTTTCATTTGAAAGTGTTTGCAGAGCTTCCACAGAACTCTGAGTTTACTGGAATCTCAGCAAAATTTTTTCACCCGATCTTGATGATACTTGGCAGCAAAGATGAGTATACCGGTTTCACTTGGCTGCCCAAATTTCGTTCTTCAGGGTTGAAGCGTTCGTTTGCAGGAGCACTTTGAATTTTAAGTTTCACTTCCTTTTCCCTTATGGGGATACATGCATTTGGAACTGTATATCCAACACGGTTTGTGCTAGCTTCTTCAAACTTGACTCACTCAATTCGTTCTCGGTGTGCTCTCTATGCCTTGTTCCCTGTGGTGGTAGCTCTAAGCGGAGGCAAGGAACATACACTTTCATTTGAAAGCATTTGCAAAGCTGCAGAGAACTCTGAGTTCACTGGAATCTCAGCAAATGTTTATTCACCCGAACTTGTTGATACTTGGTAGAAAAAATGTGTATACCAGTTGCTCTTGGCAGCACAAATTTTGTTCTGCTAGGCTGAATCATTCCTTTGCAGGATGACTTGGATTAGTCAGGTTTTACTACATTTTCCCCTCTAGGGATACATGCTTTTGGAGATCGAAATCAAACACGGTTTGTGCTAGCTGCTTGAAAATTGACTCACTGAATGAGTTCTCATTGTGCTCTCTATGCTTTGTTACCGGTTTATGTACACCGAAGCAGAGCAGAGAAAAATAAACTTTCATTTGAAAGTGTTTGTAGAGCATCCACAGAACAGAGTTTACTGGACTCTCAGCAGATATTTTTTCACCCGATCTTGTTGATACTTGGCAGCAAAACTGAGTAGATGAGTTGCACTTGGCAGCCCAAATTTCGTCATCTTATGTTGAAGAGTTCCTTTGCAGGAACACTTTGAATTTCAGGTTTAACTTCTTTTTTCCCTATAGGAATACATGCATTTGGAATGCTCAATCAAACACAGTTTGTGATACCTGTTTGAAACTTGGCCCACTCAATGACTTCTCAGTGGCTCTTTATGCATTGTCCCCTGCTGAAGTATCCCCAAGCAGAGGCAAGGAAGATACACTTTCTTATGTAGGTGTTTGCAGAGCTTCCACAAAACTCCCAAGTTTACTGGAATTTCAGCGAATCTTTTTCACTTGAGCATGTTGATACTAGGTAAGAAAGATGAGCATACCAGTTGCATTTGGCTGCCAAAATTTCGTTCTTCTACGTTGAAACATTTGCTTTCAGGAAGACATTGAATTTGGGGGTTTCTCATCATTTTAACCTATAGGAATACATGCATTTGGAGCTCTAAATCAAACACTGTTTGTGCCAGCTGCCTGAAGCTTGACTCACTCAATTAGTTCCCGGTGTGCTCTCTGTGATTGGTTCCCTGGTGAAGTGGTCCTAAGTGGAGGCAAGGAACATTCGCTTTCCTAAGAAAGCATTTACAGTGCTTCAACAGAGCTCCAAGTTAACTGGAATCTCTGCAAATAATTACTCACCTGATCTTGATGATACTTGTCAGGAAAGATGAGTTTACCAGTTGCACTTAGCTACCCAAATTTCGTTCTTCTAGGTTGAAAAGTTCGTTTGCAGGAACGCTTTTGAATGTTTAGGTTTCACTTCCTTTTCCCTTATAGGGATACATGCATCTGGAATTATACATCAAACACGGTTTACGCTAGCTGCTTGAAACTGAAACTCACTCAACTAGTTCTCAGTGTGATCTCTATGCTTTGTTTTCTGTTGAAGTAACCCTAAGCAGAGGCAAGGGAAAGAAACTTTCATTTGAAAGCCTTTGCAGTGATTCCACAGAACTGTGAGTTTCCTGGATTCTCAGCAAATATTTTTTCACCCTAACTTGTTGTGACTCGACAGCAAAGATAAGTAGACCGGTTGCATTTGGCTGCCCAAATTTAGATCTTCTAGGTTGAATAGTTCGTTTGCAGGAACACTTTGGAATTGGAGGTTTCACTTCATTTTCCCCTATAGGGATACATGCATTTGGAACTCTAACTCAAACGCGGTTGGTACTAGCTGCATGAAACTTGACTCCCTCAGTTAGTTCTCAGTGCACTCTCTATGCTTTGTTTCCTGTTGAAGTAGCCCTAAGCAGAGGCAAGGAAAATATCCTTTCATTTGAAAGTGTTTGCAGAGCTTCCACAGAACTCTGAGTTTACTGGAATGTCAGCAAAATTTTTTCACCCGATCTTGATGATACTTGGCAGCAAAGATGAGTATACCGGTTTCACTTGGCTGCCCAAATTTCGTTCTTCAGGGTTGAAGCGTTCGTTTGCAGGAGCACTTTGAATTTTAAGTTTCACTTCCTTTTCCCTTATGGGGATACATGCATTTGGAACTGTATATCCAACACGGTTTGTGCTAGCTTCTTCAAACTTGACTCACTCAATTCGTTCTCGGTGTGCTCTCTATGCCTTGTTCCCTGTGGTGGTAGCTCTAAGCGGAGGCAAGGAACATACACTTTCATTTGAAAGCATTTGCAAAGCTGCAGAGAACTCTGAGTTCACTGGAATCTCAGCAAATGTTTATTCACCCGAACTTGTTGGTACTTGGTAGAAAAAATGTGTATACCAGTTGCTCTTGGCAGCACAAATTTTGTTCTGCTAGGCTGAATCATTCCTTTGCAGGATGACTTGGATTAGTCAGGTTTTACTACATTTTCCCCTATAGGGATACATGCTTTTGGAGATCGAAATCAAACACGGTTTGTGCTAGCTGCTTGAAAATTGACTCACTGAATGAGTTCTCATTGTGCTCTCTATGCTTTGTTACCGGTTTATGTACACCGAAGCAGAGCAGAGAAAAATAAACTTTCATTTGAAAGTGTTTGTAGAGCATCCACAGAACAGAGTTTACTGGACTCTCAGCAGATATTTTTTCACCCGATCTTGTTGATACTTGGCAGCAAAACTGAGTAGATGAGTTGCACTTGGCAGCCCAAATTTCGTCATCTTATGTTGAAGAGTTCCTTTGCAGGAACACTTTGAATTTTCAGGTTTAACTTCTTTTTTCCCTATAGGAATACATGCATTTGGAATGCTCAATCAAACACAGTTTGTGATACCTGTTTGAAACTTGGCCCACTCAATGACTTCTCAGTGGCTCTTTATGCATTGTCCCCTGCTGAAGTATCCCCAAGCAGAGGCAAGGAAAATACACTTTCTTATGTAGGTGTTTGCAGAGCTTCCACAAAACTCCCAAGTTTACTGGAATTTCAGCGAATCTTTTTTCACTTGAGCTTGTTGATACTAGGTAAGAAAGATGAGCATACCAGTTGCATTTGGCTGCCAAAATTTCGTTCTTCTACGTTGAAACATTTGCTTTCAGGAAGACATTGAATTTGGGGGGTTTCTCATCATTTTAACCTATAGGAATACATGCATTTGGAGCTCTAAATCAAACACTGTTTGTGCCAGCTGCCTGAAGCTTGACTCACTCAATTAGTTCCCGGTGTGCTCTCTGTGATTGGTTCCCTGGTGAAGTGGTCCTAAGTGGAGGCAAGGAACAGTCGCTTTCCTAAGAAAGCATTTACAGTGCTTCAACAGAGCTCCAAGTTAACTGGAATCTCTGCAAATAATTACTCACCTGATCTTGATGATACTTGTCAGGAAAGATGAGTTTACCAGTTGCACTTAGCTACCCAAATTTCGTTCTTCTAGGTTGAAAAGTTCGTTTGCAGGAACGCTTTTGAATGTTTAGGTTTCACTTCCTTTTCCCTTATAGGGATACATGCATCTGGAATTATACATCAAACACGGTTTACGCTAGCTGCTTGAAACTGAAACTCACTCAACTAGTTCTCAGTGTGATCTCTATGCTTTGTTTTCTGTTGAAGTAACCCTAAGCAGAGGCAAGGGAAAGAAACTTTCATTTGAAAGCCTTTGCAGTGATTCCACAGAACTGTGAGTTTCCTGGATTCTCAGCAAATATTTTTTCACCCTAACTTGTTGTGACTCGACAGCAAAGATAAGTAGACCGGTTGCATTTGGCTGCCCAAATTTAGATCTTCTAGGTTGAATAGTTCGTTTGCAGGAACACTTTGGAATTGGAGGTTTCACTTCATTTTCCCCTATAGGGATACATGCATTTGGAACTCTAACTCAAACGCGGTTGGTACTAGCTGCATGAAACTTGACTCCCTCAGTTAGTTCTCAGTGCACTCTCTATGCTTTGTTTCCTGTTGAAGTAGCCCTAAGCAGAGGCAAGGAAAATATCCTTTCATTTGAAAGTGTTTGCAGAGCTTCCACAGAACTCTGAGTTTACTGGAATGTCAGCAAAATTTTTTCACCCGATCTTGATGATACTTGGCAGCAAAGATGAGTATACCGGTTTCACTTGGCTGCCCAAATTTCGTTCTTCAGGGTTGAAGCGTTCGTTTGCAGGAGCACTTTGAATTTTAAGTTTCACTTCCTTTTCCCTTATGGGGATACATGCATTTGGAACTGTATATCCAACACGGTTTGTGCTAGCTTCTTCAAACTTGACTCACTCAATTCGTTCTCGGTGTGCTCTCTATGCCTTGTTCCCTGTGGTGGTAGCTCTAAGCGGAGGCAAGGAACATACACTTTCATTTGAAAGCATTTGCAAAGCTGCAGAGAACTCTGAGTTCACTGGAATCTCAGCAAATGTTTATTCACCCGAACTTGTTGGTACTTGGTAGAAAAAATGTGTATACCAGTTGCTCTTGGCAGCACAAATTTTGTTCTGCTAGGCTGAATCATTCCTTTGCAGGATGACTTGGATTAGTCAGGTTTTACTACATTTTCCCCTATAGGGATACATGCTTTTGGAGATCGAAATCAAACACGGTTTGTGCTAGCTGCTTGAAAATTGACTCACTGAATGAGTTCTCATTGTGCTCTCTATGCTTTGTTACCGGTTTATGTACACCGAAGCAGAGCAGAGAAAAATAAACTTTCATTTGAAAGTGTTTGTAGAGCATCCACAGAACAGAGTTTACTGGACTCTCAGCAGATATTTTTTCACCCGATCTTGTTGATACTTGGCAGCAAAACTGAGTAGATGAGTTGCACTTGGCAGCCCAAATTTCGTCATCTTATGTTGAAGAGTTCCTTTGCAGGAACACTTTGAATTTTCAGGTTTAACTTCTTTTTTCCCTATAGGAATACATGCATTTGGAATGCTCAATCAAACACAGTTTGTGATACCTGTTTGAAACTTGGCCCACTCAATGACTTCTCAGTGGCTCTTTATGCATTGTCCCCTGCTGAAGTATCCCCAAGCAGAGGCAAGGAAGATACACTTTCTTATGTAGGTGTTTGCAGAGCTTCCACAAAACTCCCAAGTTTACTGGAATTTCAGCGAATCTTTTTTCACTTGAGCTTGTTGATACTAGGTAAGAAAGATGAGCATACCAGTTGCATTTGGCTGCCAAAATTTCGTTCTTCTACGTTGAAACATTTGCTTTCAGGAAGACATTGAATTTGGGGGGTTTCTCATCATTTTAACCTATAGGAATACATGCATTTGGAGCTCTAAATCAAACACTGTTTGTGCCAGCTGCCTGAAGCTTGACTCACTCAATTAGTTCCCGGTGTGCTCTCTGTGATTGGTTCCCTGGTGAAGTGGTCCTAAGTGGAGGCAAGGAACATTCGCTTTCCTAAGAAAGCATTTACAGTGCTTCAACAGAGCTCCAAGTTAACTGGAATCTCTGCAAATAATTACTCACCTGATCTTGATGATACTTGTCAGGAAAGATGAGTTTACCAGTTGCACTTAGCTACCCAAATTTCGTTCTTCTAGGTTGAAAAGTTCGTTTGCAGGAACGCTTTTGAATGTTTAGGTTTCACTTCCTTTTCCCTTATAGGGATACATGCATCTGGAATTATACATCAAACACGGTTTACGCTAGCTGCTTGAAACTGAAACTCACTCAACTAGTTCTCAGTGTGATCTCTATGCTTTGTTTTCTGTTGAAGTAACCCTAAGCAGAGGCAAGGGAAAGAAACTTTCATTTGAAAGCCTTTGCAGTGATTCCACAGAACTGTGAGTTTCCTGGATTCTCAGCAAATATTTTTTCACCCTAACTTGTTGTGACTCGACAGCAAAGATAAGTAGACCGGTTGCATTTGGCTGCCCAAATTTAGATCTTCTAGGTTGAATAGTTCGTTTGCAGGAACACTTTGGAATTGGAGGTTTCACTTCATTTTCCCCTATAGGGATACATGCATTTGGAACTCTAACTCAAACGCGGTTGGTACTAGCTGCATGAAACTTGACTCCCTCAGTTAGTTCTCAGTGCACTCTCTATGCTTTGTTTCCTGTTGAAGTAGCCCTAAGCAGAGGCAAGGAAAATATCCTTTCATTTGAAAGTGTTTGCAGAGCTTCCACAGAACTCTGAGTTTACTGGAATGTCAGCAAAATTTTTTCACCCGATCTTGATGATACTTGGCAGCAAAGATGAGTATACCGGTTTCACTTGGCTGCCCAAATTTCGTTCTTCAGGGTTGAAGCGTTCGTTTGCAGGAGCACTTTGAATTTTAAGTTTCACTTCCTTTTCCCTTATGGGGATACATGCATTTGGAACTGTATATCCAACACGGTTTGTGCTAGCTTCTTCAAACTTGACTCACTCAATTCGTTCTCGGTGTGCTCTCTATGCCTTGTTCCCTGTGGTGGTAGCTCTAAGCGGAGGCAAGGAACATACACTTTCATTTGAAAGCATTTGCAAAGCTGCAGAGAACTCTGAGTTCACTGGAATCTCAGCAAATGTTTATTCACCCGAACTTGTTGGTACTTGGTAGAAAAAATGTGTATACCAGTTGCTCTTGGCAGCACAAATTTTGTTCTGCTAGGCTGAATCATTCCTTTGCAGGATGACTTGGATTAGTCAGGTTTTACTACATTTTCCCCTATAGGGATACATGCTTTTGGAGATCGAAATCAAACACGGTTTGTGCTAGCTGCTTGAAAATTGACTCACTGAATGAGTTCTCATTGTGCTCTCTATGCTTTGTTACCGGTTTATGTACACCGAAGCAGAGCAGAGAAAAATAAACTTTCATTTGAAAGTGTTTGTAGAGCATCCACAGAACAGAGTTTACTGGACTCTCAGCAGATATTTTTTCACCCGATCTTGTTGATACTTGGCAGCAAAACTGAGTAGATGAGTTGCACTTGGCAGCCCAAATTTCGTCATCTTATGTTGAAGAGTTCCTTTGCAGGAACACTTTGAATTTTCAGGTTTAACTTCTTTTTTCCCTATAGGAATACATGCATTTGGAATGCTCAATCAAACACAGTTTGTGATACCTGTTTGAAACTTGGCCCACTCAATGACTTCTCAGTGGCTCTTTATGCATTGTCCCCTGCTGAAGTATCCCCAAGCAGAGGCAAGGAAGATACACTTTCTTATGTAGGTGTTTGCAGAGCTTCCACAAAACTCCCAAGTTTACTGGAATTTCAGCGAATCTTTTTTCACTTGAGCTTGTTGATACTAGGTAAGAAAGATGAGCATACCAGTTGCATTTGGCTGCCAAAATTTCGTTCTTCTACGTTGAAACATTTGCTTTCAGGAAGACATTGAATTTGGGGGGTTTCTCATCATTTTAACCTATAGGAATACATGCATTTGGAGCTCTAAATCAAACACTGTTTGTGCCAGCTGCCTGAAGCTTGACTCACTCAATTAGTTCCCGGTGTGCTCTCTGTGATTGGTTCCCTGGTGAAGTGGTCCTAAGTGGAGGCAAGGAACATTCGCTTTCCTAAGAAAGCATTTACAGTGCTTCAACAGAGCTCCAAGTTAACTGGAATCTCTGCAAATAATTACTCACCTGATCTTGATGATACTTGTCAGGAAAGATGAGTTTACCAGTTGCACTTAGCTACCCAAATTTCGTTCTTCTAGGTTGAAAAGTTCGTTTGCAGGAACGCTTTTGAATGTTTAGGTTTCACTTCCTTTTCCCTTATAGGGATACATGCATCTGGAATTATACATCAAACACGGTTTACGCTAGCTGCTTGAAACTGAAACTCACTCAACTAGTTCTCAGTGTGATCTCTATGCTTTGTTTTCTGTTGAAGTAACCCTAAGCAGAGGCAAGGGAAAGAAACTTTCATTTGAAAGCCTTTGCAGTGATTCCACAGAACTGTGAGTTTCCTGGATTCTCAGCAAATATTTTTTCACCCTAACTTGTTGTGACTCGACAGCAAAGATAAGTAGACCGGTTGCATTTGGCTGCCCAAATTTAGATCTTCTAGGTTGAATAGTTCGTTTGCAGGAACACTTTGGAATTGGAGGTTTCACTTCATTTTCCCCTATAGGGATACATGCATTTGGAACTCTAACTCAAACGCGGTTGGTACTAGCTGCATGAAACTTGACTCCCTCAGTTAGTTCTCAGTGCACTCTCTATGCTTTGTTTCCTGTTGAAGTAGCCCTAAGCAGAGGCAAGGAAAATATCCTTTCATTTGAAAGTGTTTGCAGAGCTTCCACAGAACTCTGAGTTTACTGGAATGTCAGCAAAATTTTTTCACCCGATCTTGATGATACTTGGCAGCAAAGATGAGTATACCGGTTTCACTTGGCTGCCCAAATTTCGTTCTTCAGGGTTGAAGCGTTCGTTTGCAGGAGCACTTTGAATTTTAAGTTTCACTTCCTTTTCCCTTATGGGGATACATGCATTTGGAACTGTATATCCAACACGGTTTGTGCTAGCTTCTTCAAACTTGACTCACTCAATTCGTTCTCGGTGTGCTCTCTATGCCTTGTTCCCTGTGGTGGTAGCTCTAAGCGGAGGCAAGGAACATACACTTTCATTTGAAAGCATTTGCAAAGCTGCAGAGAACTCTGAGTTCACTGGAATCTCAGCAAATGTTTATTCACCCGAACTTGTTGGTACTTGGTAGAAAAAATGTGTATACCAGTTGCTCTTGGCAGCACAAATTTTGTTCTGCTAGGCTGAATCATTCCTTTGCAGGATGACTTGGATTAGTCAGGTTTTACTACATTTTCCCCTATAGGGATACATGCTTTTGGAGATCGAAATCAAACACGGTTTGTGCTAGCTGCTTGAAAATTGACTCACTGAATGAGTTCTCATTGTGCTCTCTATGCTTTGTTACCGGTTTATGTACACCGAAGCAGAGCAGAGAAAAATAAACTTTCATTTGAAAGTGTTTGTAGAGCATCCACAGAACAGAGTTTACTGGACTCTCAGCAGATATTTTTTCACCCGATCTTGTTGATACTTGGCAGCAAAACTGAGTAGATGAGTTGCACTTGGCAGCCCAAATTTCGTCATCTTATGTTGAAGAGTTCCTTTGCAGGAACACTTTGAATTTTCAGGTTTAACTTCTTTTTTCCCTATAGGAATACATGCATTTGGAATGCTCAATCAAACACAGTTTGTGATACCTGTTTGAAACTTGGCCCACTCAATGACTTCTCAGTGGCTCTTTATGCATTGTCCCCTGCTGAAGTATCCCCAAGCAGAGGCAAGGAAGATACACTTTCTTATGTAGGTGTTTGCAGAGCTTCCACAAAACTCCCAAGTTTACTGGAATTTCAGCGAATCTTTTTTCACTTGAGCTTGTTGATACTAGGTAAGAAAGATGAGCATACCAGTTGCATTTGGCTGCCAAAATTTCGTTCTTCTACGTTGAAACATTTGCTTTCAGGAAGACATTGAATTTGGGGGGTTTCTCATCATTTTAACCTATAGGAATACATGCATTTGGAGCTCTAAATCAAACACTGTTTGTGCCAGCTGCCTGAAGCTTGACTCACTCAATTAGTTCCCGGTGTGCTCTCTGTGATTGGTTCCCTGGTGAAGTGGTCCTAAGTGGAGGCAAGGAACATTCGCTTTCCTAAGAAAGCATTTACAGTGCTTCAACAGAGCTCCAAGTTAACTGGAATCTCTGCAAATAATTACTCACCTGATCTTGATGATACTTGTCAGGAAAGATGAGTTTACCAGTTGCACTTAGCTACCCAAATTTCGTTCTTCTAGGTTGAAAAGTTCGTTTGCAGGAACGCTTTTGAATGTTTAGGTTTCACTTCCTTTTCCCTTATAGGGATACATGCATCTGGAATTATACATCAAACACGGTTTACGCTAGCTGCTTGAAACTGAAACTCACTCAACTAGTTCTCAGTGTGATCTCTATGCTTTGTTTTCTGTTGAAGTAACCCTAAGCAGAGGCAAGGGAAAGAAACTTTCATTTGAAAGCCTTTGCAGTGATTCCACAGAACTGTGAGTTTCCTGGATTCTCAGCAAATATTTTTTCACCCTAACTTGTTGTGACTCGACAGCAAAGATAAGTAGACCGGTTGCATTTGGCTGCCCAAATTTAGATCTTCTAGGTTGAATAGTTCGTTTGCAGGAACACTTTGGAATTGGAGGTTTCACTTCATTTTCCCCTATAGGGATACATGCATTTGGAACTCTAACTCAAACGCGGTTGGTACTAGCTGCATGAAACTTGACTCCCTCAGTTAGTTCTCAGTGCACTCTCTATGCTTTGTTTCCTGTTGAAGTAGCCCTAAGCAGAGGCAAGGAAAATATCCTTTCATTTGAAAGTGTTTGCAGAGCTTCCACAGAACTCTGAGTTTACTGGAATCTCAGCAAAATTTTTTCACCCGATCTTGATGATACTTGGCAGCAAAGATGAGTATACCGGTTTCACTTGGCTGCCCAAATTTCGTTCTTCAGGGTTGAAGCGTTCGTTTGCAGGAGCACTTTGAATTTTAAGTTTCACTTCCTTTTCCCTTATGGGGATACATGCATTTGGAACTGTATATCCAACACGGTTTGTGCTAGCTTCTTCAAACTTGACTCACTCAATTCGTTCTCGGTGTGCTCTCTATGCCTTGTTCCCTGTGGTGGTAGCTCTAAGCGGAGGCAAGGAACATACACTTTCATTTGAAAGCATTTGCAAAGCTGCAGAGAACTCTGAGTTCACTGGAATCTCAGCAAATGTTTATTCACCCGAACTTGTTGGTACTTGGTAGAAAAAATGTGTATACCAGTTGCTCTTGGCAGCACAAATTTTGTTCTGCTAGGCTGAATCATTCCTTTGCAGGATGACTTGGATTAGTCAGGTTTTACTACATTTTCCCCTATAGGGATACATGCTTTTGGAGATCGAAATCAAACACGGTTTGTGCTAGCTGCTTGAAAATTGACTCACTGAATGAGTTCTCATTGTGCTCTCTATGCTTTGTTACCGGTTTATGTACACCGAAGCAGAGCAGAGAAAAATAAACTTTCATTTGAAAGTGTTTGTAGAGCATCCACAGAACAGAGTTTACTGGACTCTCAGCAGATATTTTTTCACCCGATCTTGTTGATACTTGGCAGCAAAACTGAGTAGATGAGTTGCACTTGGCAGCCCAAATTTCGTCATCTTATGTTGAAGAGTTCCTTTGCAGGAACACTTTGAATTTTCAGGTTTAACTTCTTTTTTCCCTATAGGAATACATGCATTTGGAATGCTCAATCAAACACAGTTTGTGATACCTGTTTGAAACTTGGCCCACTCAATGACTTCTCAGTGGCTCTTTATGCATTGTCCCCTGCTGAAGTATCCCCAAGCAGAGGCAAGGAAGATACACTTTCTTATGTAGGTGTTTGCAGAGCTTCCACAAAACTCCCAAGTTTACTGGAATTTCAGCGAATCTTTTTTCACTTGAGCTTGTTGATACTAGGTAAGAAAGATGAGCATACCAGTTGCATTTGGCTGCCAAAATTTCGTTCTTCTACGTTGAAACATTTGCTTTCAGGAAGACATTGAATTTGGGGGGTTTCTCATCATTTTAACCTATAGGAATACATGCATTTGGAGCTCTAAATCAAACACTGTTTGTGCCAGCTGCCTGAAGCTTGACTCACTCAATTAGTTCCCGGTGTGCTCTCTGTGATTGGTTCCCTGGTGAAGTGGTCCTAAGTGGAGGCAAGGAACATTCGCTTTCCTAAGAAAGCATTTACAGTGCTTCAACAGAGCTCCAAGTTAACTGGAATCTCTGCAAATAATTACTCACCTGATCTTGATGATACTTGTCAGGAAAGATGAGTTTACCAGTTGCACTTAGCTACCCAAATTTCGTTCTTCTAGGTTGAAAAGTTCGTTTGCAGGAACGCTTTTGAATGTTTAGGTTTCACTTCCTTTTCCCTTATAGGGATACATGCATCTGGAATTATACATCAAACACGGTTTACGCTAGCTGCTTGAAACTGAAACTCACTCAACTAGTTCTCAGTGTGATCTCTATGCTTTGTTTTCTGTTGAAGTAACCCTAAGCAGAGGCAAGGGAAAGAAACTTTCATTTGAAAGCCTTTGCAGTGATTCCACAGAACTGTGAGTTTCCTGGATTCTCAGCAAATATTTTTTCACCCTAACTTGTTGTGACTCGACAGCAAAGATAAGTAGACCGGTTGCATTTGGCTGCCCAAATTTAGATCTTCTAGGTTGAATAGTTCGTTTGCAGGAACACTTTGGAATTGGAGGTTTCACTTCATTTTCCCCTATAGGGATACATGCATTTGGAACTCTAACTCAAACGCGGTTGGTACTAGCTGCATGAAACTTGACTCCCTCAGTTAGTTCTCAGTGCACTCTCTATGCTTTGTTTCCTGTTGAAGTAGCCCTAAGCAGAGGCAAGGAAAATATCCTTTCATTTGAAAGTGTTTGCAGAGCTTCCACAGAACTCTGAGTTTACTGGAATGTCAGCAAAATTTTTTCACCCGATCTTGATGATACTTGGCAGCAAAGATGAGTATACCGGTTTCACTTGGCTGCCCAAATTTCGTTCTTCAGGGTTGAAGCGTTCGTTTGCAGGAGCACTTTGAATTTTAAGTTTCACTTCCTTTTCCCTTATGGGGATACATGCATTTGGAACTGTATATCCAACACGGTTTGTGCTAGCTTCTTCAAACTTGACTCACTCAATTCGTTCTCGGTGTGCTCTCTATGCCTTGTTCCCTGTGGTGGTAGCTCTAAGCGGAGGCAAGGAACATACACTTTCATTTGAAAGCATTTGCAAAGCTGCAGAGAACTCTGAGTTCACTGGAATCTCAGCAAATGTTTATTCACCCGAACTTGTTGGTACTTGGTAGAAAAAATGTGTATACCAGTTGCTCTTGGCAGCACAAATTTTGTTCTGCTAGGCTGAATCATTCCTTTGCAGGATGACTTGGATTAGTCAGGTTTTACTACATTTTCCCCTATAGGGATACATGCTTTTGGAGATCGAAATCAAACACGGTTTGTGCTAGCTGCTTGAAAATTGACTCACTGAATGAGTTCTCATTGTGCTCTCTATGCTTTGTTACCGGTTTATGTACACCGAAGCAGAGCAGAGAAAAATAAACTTTCATTTGAAAGTGTTTGTAGAGCATCCACAGAACAGAGTTTACTGGACTCTCAGCAGATATTTTTTCACCCGATCTTGTTGATACTTGGCAGCAAAACTGAGTAGATGAGTTGCACTTGGCAGCCCAAATTTCGTCATCTTATGTTGAAGAGTTCCTTTGCAGGAACACTTTGAATTTTCAGGTTTAACTTCTTTTTTCCCTATAGGAATACATGCATTTGGAATGCTCAATCAAACACAGTTTGTGATACCTGTTTGAAACTTGGCCCACTCAATGACTTCTCAGTGGCTCTTTATGCATTGTCCCCTGCTGAAGTATCCCCAAGCAGAGGCAAGGAAGATACACTTTCTTATGTAGGTGTTTGCAGAGCTTCCACAAAAACTCCCAAGTTTACTGGAATTTCAGCGAATCTTTTTTCACTTGAGCTTGTTGATACTAGGTAAGAAAGATGAGCATACCAGTTGCATTTGGCTGCCAAAATTTCGTTCTTCTACGTTGAAACATTTGCTTTCAGGAAGACATTGAATTTGGGGGGTTTCTCATCATTTTAACCTATAGGAATACATGCATTTGGAGCTCTAAATCAAACACTGTTTGTGCCAGCTGCCTGAAGCTTGACTCACTCAATTAGTTCCCGGTGTGCTCTCTGTGATTGGTTCCCTGGTGAAGTGGTCCTAAGTGGAGGCAAGGAACATTCGCTTTCCTAAGAAAGCATTTACAGTGCTTCAACAGAGCTCCAAGTTAACTGGAATCTCTGCAAATAATTACTCACCTGATCTTGATGATACTTGTCAGGAAAGATGAGTTTACCAGTTGCACTTAGCTACCCAAATTTCGTTCTTCTAGGTTGAAAAGTTCGTTTGCAGGAACGCTTTTGAATGTTTAGGTTTCACTTCCTTTTCCCTTATAGGGATACATGCATCTGGAATTATACATCAAACACGGTTTACGCTAGCTGCTTGAAACTGAAACTCACTCAACTAGTTCTCAGTGTGATCTCTATGCTTTGTTTTCTGTTGAAGTAACCCTAAGCAGAGGCAAGGGAAAGAAACTTTCATTTGAAAGCCTTTGCAGTGATTCCACAGAACTGTGAGTTTCCTGGATTCTCAGCAAATATTTTTTCACCCTAACTTGTTGTGACTCGACAGCAAAGATAAGTAGACCGGTTGCATTTGGCTGCCCAAATTTAGATCTTCTAGGTTGAATAGTTCGTTTGCAGGAACACTTTGGAATTGGAGGTTTCACTTCATTTTCCCCTATAGGGATACATGCATTTGGAACTCTAACTCAAACGCGGTTGGTACTAGCTGCATGAAACTTGACTCCCTCAGTTAGTTCTCAGTGCACTCTCTATGCTTTGTTTCCTGTTGAAGTAGCCCTAAGCAGAGGCAAGGAAAATATCCTTTCATTTGAAAGTGTTTGCAGAGCTTCCACAGAACTCTGAGTTTACTGGAATCTCAGCAAAATTTTTTCACCCGATCTTGATGATACTTGGCAGCAAAGATGAGTATACCGGTTTCACTTGGCTGCCCAAATTTCGTTCTTCAGGGTTGAAGCGTTCGTTTGCAGGAGCACTTTGAATTTTAAGTTTCACTTCCTTTTCCCTTATGGGGATACATGCATTTGGAACTGTATATCCAACACGGTTTGTGCTAGCTTCTTCAAACTTGACTCACTCAATTCGTTCTCGGTGTGCTCTCTATGCCTTGTTCCCTGTGGTGGTAGCTCTAAGCGGAGGCAAGGAACATACACTTTCATTTGAAAGCATTTGCAAAGCTGCAGAGAACTCTGAGTTCACTGGAATCTCAGCAAATGTTTATTCACCCGAACTTGTTGGTACTTGGTAGAAAAAATGTGTATACCAGTTGCTCTTGGCAGCACAAATTTTGTTCTGCTAGGCTGAATCATTCCTTTGCAGGATGACTTGGATTAGTCAGGTTTTACTACATTTTCCCCTATAGGGATACATGCTTTTGGAGATCGAAATCAAACACGGTTTGTGCTAGCTGCTTGAAAATTGACTCACTGAATGAGTTCTCATTGTGCTCTCTATGCTTTGTTACCGGTTTATGTACACCGAAGCAGAGCAGAGAAAAATAAACTTTCATTTGAAAGTGTTTGTAGAGCATCCACAGAACAGAGTTTACTGGACTCTCAGCAGATATTTTTTCACCCGATCTTGTTGATACTTGGCAGCAAAACTGAGTAGATGAGTTGCACTTGGCAGCCCAAATTTCGTCATCTTATGTTGAAGAGTTCCTTTGCAGGAACACTTTGAATTTTCAGGTTTAACTTCTTTTTTCCCTATAGGAATACATGCATTTGGAATGCTCAATCAAACACAGTTTGTGATACCTGTTTGAAACTTGGCCCACTCAATGACTTCTCAGTGGCTCTTTATGCATTGTCCCCTGCTGAAGTATCCCCAAGCAGAGGCAAGGAAGATACACTTTCTTATGTAGGTGTTTGCAGAGCTTCCACAAAACTCCCAAGTTTACTGGAATTTCAGCGAATCTTTTTTCACTTGAGCTTGTTGATACTAGGTAAGAAAGATGAGCATACCAGTTGCATTTGGCTGCCAAAATTTCGTTCTTCTACGTTGAAACATTTGCTTTCAGGAAGACATTGAATTTGGGGGGTTTCTCATCATTTTAACCTATAGGAATACATGCATTTGGAGCTCTAAATCAAACACTGTTTGTGCCAGCTGCCTGAAGCTTGACTCACTCAATTAGTTCCCGGTGTGCTCTCTGTGATTGGTTCCCTGGTGAAGTGGTCCTAAGTGGAGGCAAGGAACATTCGCTTTCCTAAGAAAGCATTTACAGTGCTTCAACAGAGCTCCAAGTTAACTGGAATCTCTGCAAATAATTACTCACCTGATCTTGATGATACTTGTCAGGAAAGATGAGTTTACCAGTTGCACTTAGCTACCCAAATTTCGTTCTTCTAGGTTGAAAAGTTCGTTTGCAGGAACGCTTTTGAATGTTTAGGTTTCACTTCCTTTTCCCTTATAGGGATACATGCATCTGGAATTATACATCAAACACGGTTTACGCTAGCTGCTTGAAACTGAAACTCACTCAACTAGTTCTCAGTGTGATCTCTATGCTTTGTTTTCTGTTGAAGTAACCCTAAGCAGAGGCAAGGGAAAGAAACTTTCATTTGAAAGCCTTTGCAGTGATTCCACAGAACTGTGAGTTTCCTGGATTCTCAGCAAATATTTTTTCACCCTAACTTGTTGTGACTCGACAGCAAAGATAAGTAGACCGGTTGCATTTGGCTGCCCAAATTTAGATCTTCTAGGTTGAATAGTTCGTTTGCAGGAACACTTTGGAATTGGAGGTTTCACTTCATTTTCCCCTATAGGGATACATGCATTTGGAACTCTAACTCAAACGCGGTTGGTACTAGCTGCATGAAACTTGACTCCCTCAGTTAGTTCTCAGTGCACTCTCTATGCTTTGTTTCCTGTTGAAGTAGCCCTAAGCAGAGGCAAGGAAAATATCCTTTCATTTGAAAGTGTTTGCAGAGCTTCCACAGAACTCTGAGTTTACTGGAATCTCAGCAAAATTTTTTCACCCGATCTTGATGATACTTGGCAGCAAAGATGAGTATACCGGTTTCACTTGGCTGCCCAAATTTCGTTCTTCAGGGTTGAAGCGTTCGTTTGCAGGAGCACTTTGAATTTTAAGTTTCACTTCCTTTTCCCTTATGGGGATACATGCATTTGGAACTGTATATCCAACACGGTTTGTGCTAGCTTCTTCAAACTTGACTCACTCAATTCGTTCTCGGTGTGCTCTCTATGCCTTGTTCCCTGTGGTGGTAGCTCTAAGCGGAGGCAAGGAACATACACTTTCATTTGAAAGCATTTGCAAAGCTGCAGAGAACTCTGAGTTCACTGGAATCTCAGCAAATGTTTATTCACCCGAACTTGTTGGTACTTGGTAGAAAAAATGTGTATACCAGTTGCTCTTGGCAGCACAAATTTTGTTCTGCTAGGCTGAATCATTCCTTTGCAGGATGACTTGGATTAGTCAGGTTTTACTACATTTTCCCCTATAGGGATACATGCTTTTGGAGATCGAAATCAAACACGGTTTGTGCTAGCTGCTTGAAAATTGACTCACTGAATGAGTTCTCATTGTGCTCTCTATGCTTTGTTACCGGTTTATGTACACCGAAGCAGAGCAGAGAAAAATAAACTTTCATTTGAAAGTGTTTGTAGAGCATCCACAGAACAGAGTTTACTGGACTCTCAGCAGATATTTTTTCACCCGATCTTGTTGATACTTGGCAGCAAAACTGAGTAGATGAGTTGCACTTGGCAGCCCAAATTTCGTCATCTTATGTTGAAGAGTTCCTTTGCAGGAACACTTTGAATTTTCAGGTTTAACTTCTTTTTTCCCTATAGGAATACATGCATTTGGAATGCTCAATCAAACACAGTTTGTGATACCTGTTTGAAACTTGGCCCACTCAATGACTTCTCAGTGGCTCTTTATGCATTGTCCCCTGCTGAAGTATCCCCAAGCAGAGGCAAGGAAGATACACTTTCTTATGTAGGTGTTTGCAGAGCTTCCACAAAACTCCCAAGTTTACTGGAATTTCAGCGAATCTTTTTTCACTTGAGCTTGTTGATACTAGGTAAGAAAGATGAGCATACCAGTTGCATTTGGCTGCCAAAATTTCGTTCTTCTACGTTGAAACATTTGCTTTCAGGAAGACATTGAATTTGGGGGGTTTCTCATCATTTTAACCTATAGGAATACATGCATTTGGAGCTCTAAATCAAACACTGTTTGTGCCAGCTGCCTGAAGCTTGACTCACTCAATTAGTTCCCGGTGTGCTCTCTGTGATTGGTTCCCTGGTGAAGTGGTCCTAAGTGGAGGCAAGGAACATTCGCTTTCCTAAGAAAGCATTTACAGTGCTTCAACAGAGCTCCAAGTTAACTGGAATCTCTGCAAATAATTACTCACCTGATCTTGATGATACTTGTCAGGAAAGATGAGTTTACCAGTTGCACTTAGCTACCCAAATTTCGTTCTTCTAGGTTGAAAAGTTCGTTTGCAGGAACGCTTTTGAATGTTTAGGTTTCACTTCCTTTTCCCTTATAGGGATACATGCATCTGGAATTATACATCAAACACGGTTTACGCTAGCTGCTTGAAACTGAAACTCACTCAACTAGTTCTCAGTGTGATCTCTATGCTTTGTTTTCTGTTGAAGTAACCCTAAGCAGAGGCAAGGGAAAGAAACTTTCATTTGAAAGCCTTTGCAGTGATTCCACAGAACTGTGAGTTTCCTGGATTCTCAGCAAATATTTTTTCACCCTAACTTGTTGTGACTCGACAGCAAAGATAAGTAGACCGGTTGCATTTGGCTGCCCAAATTTAGATCTTCTAGGTTGAATAGTTCGTTTGCAGGAACACTTTGGAATTGGAGGTTTCACTTCATTTTCCCCTATAGGGATACATGCATTTGGAACTCTAACTCAAACGCGGTTGGTACTAGCTGCATGAAACTTGACTCCCTCAGTTAGTTCTCAGTGCACTCTCTATGCTTTGTTTCCTGTTGAAGTAGCCCTAAGCAGAGGCAAGGAAAATATCCTTTCATTTGAAAGTGTTTGCAGAGCTTCCACAGAACTCTGAGTTTACTGGAATGTCAGCAAAATTTTTTCACCCGATCTTGATGATACTTGGCAGCAAAGATGAGTATACCGGTTTCACTTGGCTGCCCAAATTTCGTTCTTCAGGGTTGAAGCGTTCGTTTGCAGGAGCACTTTGAATTTTAAGTTTCACTTCCTTTTCCCTTATGGGGATACATGCATTTGGAACTGTATATCCAACACGGTTTGTGCTAGCTTCTTCAAACTTGACTCACTCAATTCGTTCTCGGTGTGCTCTCTATGCCTTGTTCCCTGTGGTGGTAGCTCTAAGCGGAGGCAAGGAACATACACTTTCATTTGAAAGCATTTGCAAAGCTGCAGAGAACTCTGAGTTCACTGGAATCTCAGCAAATGTTTATTCACCCGAACTTGTTGGTACTTGGTAGAAAAAATGTGTATACCAGTTGCTCTTGGCAGCACAAATTTTGTTCTGCTAGGCTGAATCATTCCTTTGCAGGATGACTTGGATTAGTCAGGTTTTACTACATTTTCCCCTATAGGGATACATGCTTTTGGAGATCGAAATCAAACACGGTTTGTGCTAGCTGCTTGAAAATTGACTCACTGAATGAGTTCTCATTGTGCTCTCTATGCTTTGTTACCGGTTTATGTACACCGAAGCAGAGCAGAGAAAAATAAACTTTCATTTGAAAGTGTTTGTAGAGCATCCACAGAACAGAGTTTACTGGACTCTCAGCAGATATTTTTTCACCCGATCTTGTTGATACTTGGCAGCAAAACTGAGTAGATGAGTTGCACTTGGCAGCCCCAAATTTCGTCATCTTATGTTGAAGAGTTCCTTTGCAGGAACACTTTGAATTTTCAGGTTTAACTTCTTTTTTCCCTATAGGAATACATGCATTTGGAATGCTCAATCAAACACAGTTTGTGATACCTGTTTGAAACTTGGCCCACTCAATGACTTCTCAGTGGCTCTTTATGCATTGTCCCCTGCTGAAGTATCCCCAAGCAGAGGCAAGGAAGATACACTTTCTTATGTAGGTGTTTGCAGAGCTTCCACAAAACTCCCAAGTTTACTGGAATTTCAGCGAATCTTTTTTCACTTGAGCTTGTTGATACTAGGTAAGAAAGATGAGCATACCAGTTGCATTTGGCTGCCAAAATTTCGTTCTTCTACGTTGAAACATTTGCTTTCAGGAAGACATTGAATTTGGGGGGTTTCTCATCATTTTAACCTATAGGAATACATGCATTTGGAGCTCTAAATCAAACACTGTTTGTGCCAGCTGCCTGAAGCTTGACTCACTCAATTAGTTCCCGGTGTGCTCTCTGTGATTGGTTCCCTGGTGAAGTGGTCCTAAGTGGAGGCAAGGAACATTCGCTTTCCTAAGAAAGCATTTACAGTGCTTCAACAGAGCTCCAAGTTAACTGGAATCTCTGCAAATAATTACTCACCTGATCTTGATGATACTTGTCAGGAAAGATGAGTTTACCAGTTGCACTTAGCTACCCAAATTTCGTTCTTCTAGGTTGAAAAGTTCGTTTGCAGGAACGCTTTTGAATGTTTAGGTTTCACTTCCTTTTCCTTATAGGGATACATGCATCTGGAATTATACATCAAACACGGTTTACGCTAGCTGCTTGAAACTGAAACTCACTCAACTAGTTCTCAGTGTGATCTCTACGCTTTGTTTTCTGTTGAAGTAACCCTAAGCAGAGGCAAGGGAAAGAAACTTTCATTTGAAAGCCTTTGCAGTGATTCCACAGAACTGTGAGTTTCCTGGATTCTCAGCAAATATTTTTTCACCCTAACTTGTTGTGACTCGACAGCAAAGATAAGTAGACCGGTTGCATTTGGCTGCCCAAATTTAGATCTTCTAGGTTGAATAGTTCGTTTGCAGGAACACTTTGGAATTGGAGGTTTCACTTCATTTTCCCCTATAGGGATACATGCATTTGGAACTCTAACTCAAACGCGGTTGGTACTAGCTGCATGAAACTTGACTCCCTCAGTTAGTTCTCAGTGCACTCTCTATGCTTTGTTTCCTGTTGAAGTAGCCCTAAGCAGAGGCAAGGAAAATATCCTTTCATTTGAAAGTGTTTGCAGAGCTTCCACAGAACTCTGAGTTTACTGGAATGTCAGCAAAATTTTTTCACCCGATCTTGATGATACTTGGCAGCAAAGATGAGTATACCGGTTTCACTTGGCTGCCCAAATTTCGTTCTTCAGGGTTGAAGCGTTCGTTTGCAGGAGCACTTTGAATTTTAAGTTTCACTTCCTTTTCCCTTATGGGGATACATGCATTTGGAACTGTATATCCAACACGGTTTGTGCTAGCTTCTTCAAACTTGACTCACTCAATTCGTTCTCGGTGTGCTCTCTATGCCTTGTTCCCTGTGGTGGTAGCTCTAAGCGGAGGCAAGGAACATACACTTTCATTTGAAAGCATTTGCAAAGCTGCAGAGAACTCTGAGTTCACTGGAATCTCAGCAAATGTTTATTCACCCGAACTTGTTGGTACTTGGTAGAAAAAATGTGTATACCAGTTGCTCTTGGCAGCACAAATTTTGTTCTGCTAGGCTGAATCATTCCTTTGCAGGATGACTTGGATTAGTCAGGTTTTACTACATTTTCCCCTATAGGGATACATGCTTTTGGAGATCGAAATCAAACACGGTTTGTGCTAGCTGCTTGAAAATTGACTCACTGAATGAGTTCTCATTGTGCTCTCTATGCTTTGTTACCGGTTTATGTACACCGAAGCAGAGCAGAGAAAAATAAACTTTCATTTGAAAGTGTTTGTAGAGCATCCACAGAACAGAGTTTACTGGACTCTCAGCAGATATTTTTTCACCCGATCTTGTTGATACTTGGCAGCAAAACTGAGTAGATGAGTTGCACTTGGCAGCCCAAATTTCGTCATCTTATGTTGAAGAGTTCCTTTGCAGGAACACTTTGAATTTTCAGGTTTAACTTCTTTTTTCCCTATAGGAATACATGCATTTGGAATGCTCAATCAAACACAGTTTGTGATACCTGTTTGAAACTTGGCCCACTCAATGACTTCTCAGTGGCTCTTTATGCATTGTCCCCTGCTGAAGTATCCCCAAGCAGAGGCAAGGAAGATACACTTTCTTATGTAGGTGTTTGCAGAGCTTCCACAAAACTCCCAAGTTTACTGGAATTTCAGCGAATCTTTTTTCACTTGAGCTTGTTGATACTAGGTAAGAAAGATGAGCATACCAGTTGCATTTGGCTGCCAAAATTTCGTTCTTCTACGTTGAAACATTTGCTTTCAGGAAGACATTGAATTTGGGGGGTTTCTCATCATTTTAACCTATAGGAATACATGCATTTGGAGCTCTAAATCAAACACTGTTTGTGCCAGCTGCCTGAAGCTTGACTCACTCAATTAGTTCCCGGTGTGCTCTCTGTGATTGGTTCCCTGGTGAAGTGGTCCTAAGTGGAGGCAAGGAACATTCGCTTTCCTAAGAAAGCATTTACAGTGCTTCAACAGAGCTCCAAGTTAACTGGAATCTCTGCAAATAATTACTCACCTGATCTTGATGATACTTGTCAGGAAAGATGAGTTTACCAGTTGCACTTAGCTAC